>NC_057809.1:220051744-220113429 GCF_018294505.1 Triticum aestivum
GAAGCCGCCAGAGGTATACGCCGCCACCGCCGTTCGTTCGATTTTATTTTAAAAATTGATCCGATTTTTTTTAGAAACCCTAGTTCGTTTTTAGATCAGTTCGCCGATTTTTCTCGGTTTAGTTACTTTGCGGACGTTCGTCCATACGTTCGTTCTAACGAACAATGTTCACTCGTTAGCCGCAGACAACGAACGTTCGTTCTTTAGCCTGTTTGTCAGTTTTTTTTTCTCGGATTTTCCGCGATTATTTTCAATCGTGATTTCGGATCTGATTTTCGTTTCAGTTTATCTTTTCGCTCGTTTATCGGAATCAGGCGATTCAAGCGCCTAGATCTTCGTCTCGAAACGCTCTTTCCATTTTATCAACTTGAACATGATTTTGGTACTGTAAAATTTGACCTTAGGCCAGATTAGTAAACGGATCTTGTTTCTTTCGCAGTTTGAGTTTCATTGCTCCGTTTGATTTGATTCTTTTTGCTAACCGGAGTTCTTAAGTTGAACTTTCTAGTTAGATCTTCTTATTTGATATTTACCCATGTTTATTTGTTTGATTGCTTATGTATGCTATTGTTTGTTTGCGATAGAACACCCGGAGTGCGAAGCGTGCTACTATGAGTCCCTAGGTTTTGCGGATCATCAGCAAGGCAAGTAACACTTTGATCATACCCCTTTATCACCCAGTTTTTATGCGTTAGTTCCAATCCTCAAACATTGCATGATTAGGATGTGATTAACATGTGGGTTGGGAAGTAGTTGATGAGGTAGAACCTATTGCCCTGTTATTTTCAAACCTTGGGAGTTACTTCTATGTATTGCTTATATTGCTATGCTATGCTCGTAGACGTGGTTTGGGTGAGTGAAATCCATGACAGATGTGAGATTGTTAATTAATGGTTCAACTTAAGGTGACAACTTGAATACACATCTAGGTGGATTGTTTGTTGGGCACCTGGGGAATCCAGTGTTGTCCTAGGATATCCCGGAGTACCCGTGTGATAATCCTATGGTCCGCCACCCAGGCTCAAAGGGAACTGAGATATTTTCATGCTAGAAACTACTGTGTGCAGCCACAAGCTATTATGGGCTCTAGCATAGTTGAGTAAGTTGCATGAAGCTTCTGAAGAGGTGGATCGGTAGGTAGAGGGATGTAGGTTGGTATGGTCTACCCGGAGTAAGGAGTTAATGCTTCTGAAAGACTGTGTCTCGGTCATCCGTTTCTCAAACACCATGTAGTGCGAGAAATCCAACGGAGGAGATCGAGTCTTGTGGGGAAAAGTGCGCAAACCTCTGCAGAGTGTATAAACTAATCATGGTTAGCCGTGTCCCCGGTTATGGACATCTTGAGTATCTAGTACTTGGAGTATCCTAAGTATCTCATCACTATTAAATAATATTGTTGGGTTGTTAATTACTTTAATTGGGAATGAGTTGGAGGAACCTTCTCAATGATGTTTCAACTACCATGATAGTTGAATAAAATCTATTCCTTTGTTGTAGGGAAAAATTGGCTTTTCGCAAAAACTATAACCATAGAGCTTTCCACCAGCCAAATATGCATGTAGTGATAGCATTATTCTGTTCTTGCTCTACTGTGTTATTTTTCCAGCATATTCCATGTGTTGACCCGTTTTCGGGCTGCAGCATATTATGTTGCAGACTTTTCAGACGAGGAATAAGGTTCGTTAGGTCGTTGCCGTGCAGCTCAGCTATGCCGTTGGAGTAGATGGACTCACTTTATCTTCCAAGCCTTCCGCTGTTATCGTATTAGATGGCCTTAAGCCATATATATATTGTAATAAGTTCTCTTTTGAGACATTCGATGTAATAAGTGTGTGATTGCTACTCTGTTATAAATCCTCAAGTACTGTGTGTGTCAGCATTACCGATCCAGGGATGACACTGAAGCACAGAGACTTGACCGTTTGAGGTCGGGTCGCTATAAGATGGTATGAGAGCACACGCTGAGTGTAGGACACGACCACTAAGCTAAAGCCCTAGATCACTATTCTCTTCTCATTTCTAATTCCTCTCCATTTTCTACTCTTTAGGATGGCGGATGCAAGGAACAAGTTTGCATAACCGGATGAAGACGCCCCCTTTGGACGACACTTGAAGGAAGTCACTAGGTACCTGAACATTGGAATACCAAGATTCACCGGGACTTACAACGCCACTTTACCAGAAGTGGAGCGATGATGATTCAAGTTCAAGTTCCAGGAAGGACATTCACGCCAGTCACTAAGCCCATAGAGTTTTCCTTTGATGCACCAACCTGGAGTCTAGGAAAGAGTATGGCAGCTCACATCACCATGGGACGCATTGGAGAAGTTTATCATAAGGAGCTTAAGTACACTATCTATCAGATTTGTGGGCGCCGAGATGAGAAATGGGAGATGATCAGCACCAGGAAGGATAGATCAATTGCAGCTTTCATCCAGGAGTTAAACCAACACATTCGTCGCCAGGAGAACCAGATGTGCGCAGGAATGATAGACCTGAAGAAGGCGATGACTAGGATCACGGAACTGGAGGAAAAACTCAAGGCTACTCATGAAGATTATGAGGAGGAAATCGTCATACTAGTAGAGAAGAATGACGACCTGGAAAGGAAGCTAGGAGTATTCATGGGAGACCCCGCACCAGGAGGAAAAGATGAAGAACCCAAGGAGATTCGCCCGGAGGACTACATTATCATCGACGACACCGGCACGAACCCCGACGATAGCGATGATGACTATGAAGATGAAGCTGGAGCAGACATCATGGAGTCTTCAACCGAGGAATATTTTTAGTAGACCACCACATCAGTAGTAGTATTCCACCATGTATATAGTATAGTCCGAGCACTTTTGTGACGATTGTTAGATCGATTGTATGCCCTTGCTTGATTGAGTGAGTGAAATGATTGTGTTTGTCTCATGTGCATATGGGTAGTGTTTTCTCAATTAGACCTCATTCTATTCTAATCTCTCCCCTCTAAACCCATCAGATGCCTCCGAGACGTGACCCCGGATTTACATTCCCACCGGAGATCACTCAGTTGATCCAGTAGCAGAATACCCTGATGCAGTTGTTAGTTCAGAACCAAATCAACAACAACAACAACCCACCGCCACCACCACCACTTGATAACTTAGTCTGTTTTCCGAGGTTGTAGCCGTCAGTGTTTTCTAGTAGCACCGAGCCGATAGTGGCAGATGATTGGCTCCGTAGGATTGTAAGGGAGTTAACCACTGGAGGATGTACAGATGCTGAGAAGGTGCGTTTTGCCGCACATTAGTTGGATGGACCAGCAGCCTCATGGTGGGAGAATTACACTGTCACCTACCCTATAGCCACTGTTACATGGGACCAGTTTCAGCAAGCTTTTCGTACAGCCCATGTCTCAACTGGAGCTATGAGTATGAAGAAGCGTGAGTTTCGCAACTTACGCCAGGGGAACCGTACTGTGGCTCAGTACATGGATGAGTTTAGCAAGTTATCTCGTTATGCCACTGACGATGTGGCCACAGATGCCGCAAAGCATGAGAAGTTTATGGAAGGGCTGAATTATGAGATGATCATGCAGTTGATGGTGCCAACATTCAACAACTACCAGGAGTTGGTAGATAAGGCTCTTATGATTGAAGGGAAGCGGCAGATTGAGAGCCGTAAGAGGAAGTATGGACAAGGAAGGTATAATTCAGGAGCTCAGCAGAAACCTCGCCGAACCCCGAACACGGGAGGACTTGTTCATAACCATGGAGGCCACACCCACAATGGAGGAAGTAACCATAATCATACTGGCCCAAGGAATGGAAATGGGAATGGAGCAAGCAACAATTAGAACCGTTCCAATCCAGCCACACCCGCCAAGAGAAACCTAAGCCACGTTACTTGTTTCAAGTGCGGGAAGACTGGACACTATGCCACGGAGTGCCCTGAAGCGAAGAATGGAAACGGCAATGGGAGCGCTGGAAAGAAGACCAATCCATTCAACAAAGGACAAGTGAACCACGTTAATGTGGAGGAGGTTGAAGAGCAGCCAGACGCAGTTATTGGTAAGTTTTTGGTTAAGTCTTTTACCGCCCTTGTTCTTTTTGATACTAGTGCATCGCATTCATTCATATCAAGGGAATTCGTGGATAAGTTTAAACTACCAATCCAAACCCTTAGGACCCATCTGTTAGTGAGTTCACCTGGAGCAGAGTATATGGCTAGTCGATGGTGCGACCAAATACCCTTAACCATTGGTAGCCATGTTTTTCCGTTCGACCTAATAATCTTGGAGTCGCAAGGATTGGATGTGATAGTAGGCATGGACTGGATGTCAAAGTATGGAGGAAGCATTGACTGTGTTAGTAAGTCAATTTGTCTCACCACCCCTGAGGGAAAAAGGATCAAGTATGTATCTAGGCATGCGCCAAGGAGTAGCCAAGTGAATACCCTCACGGGAGTTTTTCAGGAGGAAGTGCCTGTAGTGAAGGATTACCCAGATGTTTTTCCAAAGGAATTACCAGGCATGCCACCGGATCGAGACATTGAGTTCTTGATAGAACTGTTGCCAGGCACCGGGCCAATATCAAAGAGACCATATCGGATGCCTGCAAATGATCTGGAGGAGATTAAGAAATAGATCAAGGAGTTATTGTAGAAAGGTTACATTCGACGGAGTTCATCACCATAGGGAGCCCTGATACGTCTCCAACGTATCTATAATTTTTGATTGCTCCATGCTACTTTATCTACTGTTTTGGACTATATTGGGCTTTATTTTCCACTTTTATATTATTTTTGGGACTAACCTATTAACCGGAGGCCCAACCCAGAATTGTTGTTTTTTGCCTATTTCAGTATTTTGAGGAAACAGAATATCAAACGGAGTCCAAACGGAATGAAACCTTCGGGAACGTGATCTTCTCACCGAACGTGATCCAGGAGACTTGGACACTACTCCAAGAAGTTTCCGGGGAGGTCACGAGGGTGGAGGGCGCCCCCCTAGGCGCGCCCCCTGCCTCGTGGGCCCCTCGGAGCTCGACCGACGTGCTCCTTCCTCCTATATATACCTACGTACCCCCATTAGACCAAAGACGGAGCCAAAAACCTAATTCCACTGCCGCAACTTCCTGTATCCACGAGATCCCATCTTGGGGCCTGTTCCGGAGCTCCGCCGGAGAGGGAATCCATCACGGAGGGCTTCTACATCAACACCATAGCCCTTCCGATGAAGTGTGAGTAGTTTACTTCAGACCTTCGGGTCCATAGCTAGTAGCTAGATGGCTTCTTCTCTCTTTTTGGATCTCAATACAATGTTCTCCCCCTCTCTCGTGGAGATCTATTCGATGTAATCTTCTTTTTGCGGTGTGTTTGTTGAGACCGATGAATTGTGGGTTTATGATCCAACTTATCTATGAATAATATTTGAATCTTCTCTGAATTCTTTTATGTATGATTGAGTTATCTTTGCAAGTCTCTTCAAATTATTCGTTTGGTTTGGCTAACTAGATTGGTAGTTCTTGCAATGGGAGAAGTGCTTAGCTTTGGGTTCAATCTTGCGGTGTCCTTACTCAGTGACAGAAAGAGTTGCAAGGCACGTATTGTATTGTTGCCATCGAGGATAACAAGATGGATTATTTATCATATTGCATGAATTTATTCCTCTACATCATGTCATCTTGCTTAAGGCGTTACTCTGTTTTTAACTTAATACTCTAGATGCATGCTGGATAGCGGTCGATGAGTGGAGTAATAGTAGTAGATGCAGGCAGGAGTCGGTCTACTTGTCACGGACGTGATGCCTATATACATGAGCATACCTAGATAACCTCATAACTATGCTAAATTCTATCAATTGCTCACCAGTAATTTGTTCACCCACCGTAAAATATCTATGCTCTTGAGAGAAGCCACTAGTGAAACCTATGGCCCCCGGGTCTATTCTCATCATATCAATCTCCATTACTTTATTTTACTTGTTTTGCTTTTACTTTTCACTTTGCATCTTTATACCAAAAATATTATCTCTATCAGATCTCACTCTCGTAAGTGACCGTGAAGGGATTGACAACCCCTAAGCGTTGGTTGCGAGTTGCTACCGTTTTGTGTAGGTACGAGGGACTTGCGCGTGACCTCCTACTGGATTGATACCTTGGTTCTCAAAAACTGAGGGAAATACTTACGCTACTGTGCTGCATCACCCACTCCTCTTCGGGGAAAACCAACGCTAGCTCGAGATGTAGCAAGCCCCAGTGCTTTTGGTCGAGAAGAAGGATAAGTCTCTAAGAATGGTTGTTGATTATCATGTGTTAAATGAGGTGACGATCAAGAACAAATACCCACTGTCGATGATCAATGATTTGTTTGACCAGCTGCAAGGAGCCAAGGTGTTTTCAAAGATCGATCTGAAATCTGGATATCACCAGCTGAAGATACGAGAGAAGGACATACCAAAGACAACATTCACCACATGGTAGTGGTTGTATGAATATACAATCATGTCGTTTGGACTGACTAACACCGCTGCCTATTTCATGAGCATGATGAACAAGATGTTCATGGAATATTTTGATAAGTTTGTTGTGGTGTTCATTGATGATATAATGGTATACTCGAAGAATGAAGAGCACGAAGAGCATTTGCGTTTAGTTCTCGAGAAACTCAGGGAACACCAGCTATATGCCAAGTTCAGCAAATGTGAGTTTTGCTTGAAGGAAGTCAGATTCCTTGGACATGGTATATCAGGAGAAGGTGTAGCAGTAGATCCCACCAAGGTTCAGTCAGTCACTGAATGGTTGGCACCCACTTCAGTTAGCGAGATCCGCAGTTTTCTTGGAATCGCGGGATACTATCGGAGATTCATTGAGAATTTTTCCAAAATTGCGAAGCAAATGACGGAGTTATTGAAGAAGGATACCAAATTTAAATGGACAGAAGAATGTGAGGTGAGTTTTCAGGAGTTAAAGAAAGGTTTGACCACAGCCCCAATGCTGATTCTGCCGGATATACGTAAGGAGTTTCAAGTGTATTGCGATGCCTCTCGCCTAGGACTCGAAAGTGTACTTATGCAGGAAGGAAGAGTTGTTTCGTATGCCTCACGACAACTAAAACCGCATGAATTGAATTATGCCACGCATGATTTGGAGTTGGCCGCTGTAGCGCATGCATTGAAGACTTGGAGACATTACCTTATTGGAAATCGTTGTGATGTATACACGGATCATAAGAGTTTGAAGTACATTTTCACACATTAGGAGCTGAACCTTAGGCAGAGGAGATGGTTGGAGCTTATAAAGGATTATGACATGAAGCTTCACTATCATCCAGGCAAGGCCAATGTCGTAGTCGTTGCTTTGAGTCGGAAGAGTTATGCTAATACCCTAGTGAGCACGGGATTGCCAAAGGAGTTAGCAGAGGATCTTAGGGAAATTTGATTAGAGATTGTTCCTAGAGGTTTTGTTGCAACAATGGAGGTTCAGTCTACATTGTTAGGAAAGATTCGAGAAGCTCAGAAGGATGACAAAGAGATTGTCGAGATAAAAGAGAGAATGAGTGAAGGAAATACCAAAGGTTTTCGTGAGGATGAGCACGACACCTTATGGTTTGAGGACCGTGTTTATGTGCCCAATAACCCAGAGATCAGGAAGTTAATACTTCAGGAGGCTCATGACTCACCATACTCGATACACCCCAGAAACACCAAGATGTATTTGGATTTGAAGGAACGTTTCTAGTGGACTGGTATGAAGAAGGATATTCCCGAGTATGTAGCTGTATGTGATGTATGTCATAGAGTGAAGGCTGAGCATCAAAAGCTAGCAGGATTGTTATAGCCTATGCCGATACCCGAATGTAAGTGGGATAAACTTGGCATGGATTTTATCACCGGATTACCCAGGACCAAATCAGGATATGATTCTATATGGGTAGTAGTTGATCGCTTGACCAAAGTAGCTCACTTTATTCCAGTGAAAACCACCTATACAAGTGGAAAGTTGGCCAAGATATATACGACCAGGATCGTATGTCTGCATGGAGTTCCAAGGACAATCATATCAGATAGAGGAACACAGTTTACTTCAAAGTTTTGGCATCAACAACTTTGGGGACAAGGTTGGAGTTCAGTACAGCATTCCACCCGCAGACAGATGACCAGACCGAGAGAGTCAACCAGATTCTGGAGGATATGTTGAGAGCCTGTGCGCTAGATTATGGATCTAGTTGGGATGAAAATTTTCCCTATGCGGAGTTCTCATACAACAATAGCTATCAAGCCAGTTTGAGGATGGTACCGTTCGAAGCCCTATATGGACAAAGGTGCAGAACACCGTTTATGTGGGATGAAGTTGGAGACCGACAGTTGTTTGGACCAGATTTGATCAAGGAGTCTGAATAAAAGGTTAAGCTGATCCGAGATAGACGGAAGGTAGCTCAGTCCAGGCAGAAGAGTTATGCAGATTCGAAACGCAAGTAAATAACCTATGAAATTGGAGATCAAGCATATCTGCGAGTGTCACCCCTGCGAGGAGTGAAACGTTTTGGAGTTAAGGGAAAGTTAGCCCCGAGATTTGTAGGACCGTATCGAATTTTGGAACGTATGGGAGAAGTTGCCTACAAGTTGGAGTTACCTGAAGGACTGTCAGGAGTTCATGATGTATTTCATGTTTCACAGCTGAAGAAGTGTCATGCAGAGATGGCCGATATACCATTAAGAGATACAGTACCCTTGGAGGCGATTCAGTTGGACAGTGATTTGTCCTATGAGGAGAAGCCAGTCAGGATTCTTGAATTTGCCAGCCGAGTCACCCGCAACAAGGTTATCAAGTTTTGCAAAGTTCAGTGGAGCCACCATACCGAGGATGAAGCCACCTGGGAACGAGAGTATGATCTTCGCAAAGACCACCCACACCTATTCTCTAGCCAACCCGAATCTCGAGGGCGAGATTCATCTTAAGGGGGTAGGTTTGTAACAACCCAAATTTTCAATTTGGAATGTTATACATAGATCATTCATGCATATCATATTTTATTGCATTTTGTTTCACGAATCCTCGAAATCCTAAGCAACTCAAGGACCCTCGGAGAGAGTTGGGGATTTCCCTGTTTTCATATTTAAGTTTTATCAAATATTGAAACGAGGATTTTTGGTTTTAATTATTTTTCTCTCCAAAAATATTTCATATTAAAATATATGAGAGGAGATAATATGAGTTCTCCAAAATAAATGAAAGATTGGAGGAAAAATATTAAAATCAAATATTTGATTTTATTCGGAGTTTATTGCTATTTTATTTGAATTAGAAAAAATGCATGTTTTTCAAAGTTGCATTTTAGGGCCAAGAAAATGTTCATCTTGTTCTAAATATTTTATTTAGACGGCGAAAATTTGTTTTGGAATTTTTAGTATTTTATTTTGTTTTCTAGGATTTATTTAGTTCCGGCGAAATTATCTATATATATTAAAAATCGCAGCGCCCGACTGGGCCGAGGCCCCGCCGAGCCAGGCCGCCGGCCCACCTCCCTGTGCCGCCGTCTCCCACCCAGAGACCGCGCCCGCTGCCGCCGCACGCCGTGGCCGAGTCGGCGACGCGCCCCACCCCCTTCCCCAAGCCACACCACCCCTCCTCTTATAAGCCGACCCGGCCCCCCTGGAGCCCCGAAGCCGCGCCGCCCCCGCCGCCTTGCGCCGCACGCCGCCACCGCTGCCCTACCGCCGCACGCCGCACCCCGCTGCCCTGCCTCACCGCCCTACCGCGGAAGCCACCAGAGGTATACGCCGCCGCCTCCGTTCGTTCGGTTTTAATTTGAAAACCGATTCGGTTTTTTAAAGAAACCCTAGTTCGTTTTTTAGATCGGTTCGCCGTTTTTTCTCGGTTTAGTTACTTTGTGGACGTTCATCCGTATGTTCGTTCTAACGAACGGTGTTCACTCATTAGCCGCAGACAACCAACGCTCATTCGTTAGCCTGTTTGTCAGTTTTCTTTTTCTCGGATTTTCCACGATTATTTTCAATCGCGGTTTCTGATCTGATTTTCGTTTCAGTTTATCTTTTCGCTCGTTTATCGAAATCAGGCGATTCAAGCCCCTAGATCTTTGTCTCGAGACCCTCCTTCCATTTAATCAAATTGAACATGATTTTGGTACTGTAAAATTTGACCTTATTCCAGATTAGTAAACCGATCTTGTTTCTTTCGCAGTTTGAGTTTCGTTGCTCCGTTTGATTTGATTCTTTTTGCAACCTAGAGTTCTTAAGTTGAACTTTCTGGTTAGATCTTCTTATTTCAGATTTACCCATGTTTGTTTTTTTGATTGCTTATGTATGCTATTGTTTGTTTGCGATAGAACACCCGAAGTGCGAAGCGTGCTACTACGAGTCCCTAGGTTTTGTGGATCATCAGCAAGGCAAGTAACACTTTGATCATACCCTTTATCACCCAGTTTTTATGCATTAGTTCCAATCCTCAAACATTGCATGATTATGATGTGATTAACATGTGGGTTGGGAAGTAGTTGATGAGGTAGAACCTATTGCCCTGTTATATTCAAACCTTGGGAGTTACTTCTACGTATTGCTTATATTGCTATGCTATGCTATACTCGTAGACGTGGTTTGGGTGAGTGAAATCCATGACAGATGTGCGATTGTTAATTAATGGTTCAACTTAAGGTGGCAACTTGAATACACATCTGGGTGGATTGTTTGTTGGGCACCTGGGGAATCCAGTGTTGTCCTAGGATATCCCGGAGTACCCATGTGATAATCCTATGGTTCGCCACCCAGGCTCAAAGGGAACTGAGATATTTTCATGCTAGAAACTTCCGTGTGCAGCCACAAGCTATTATGCGCTCTAGCATAGTTGAGTAAGTTGCGTGAAGCTTCTGAAGAGGTGGATCATCAGGTAGAGGGATATAGGTTGGTATGGTCTGCCCGGAGTAAGGAGTTAATGCTTCTGAAAGACTGTGTCTCGGTCATCCGTTTCTCAAACACCATGTAGTGTGAGAAATCCAACGGAGGAGATCGAGTCTTGTGGGGAAAAGTGCGCAAACCTCTACGGAGTGTATAAACTAATCATGGTTAGTCGTGTCCCCGGTTATGGACATCTTGAGTATCTAGTACTTGGAGTATCCTAAGTATCTCATCATTGTTAAATAATATTGTTGGGTTGTTAATTACTTTAATTGGGAATGAGTTGGAGGAACCTTCTCAATGATGTTTCAACTACCATGATAGTTAAATAAAATATATTCCTTTTTTGTAGGGAAAAATTGGCTTTTCACAAAAACTCTAACCATAGAGCTTTCCACCAGCCAAATATGCATGTAGTGATAGCATTATTCTGTTCTTGCTCTACTGTGTTATTTTTCCAGCATATTCCATGTGCTGACCCATTTTCGGGCTGCAACGTATTATGTTGCAGACTTTTCAGACGAGGAGTTAGGTTCATTAGGTCGTTGCCGTGCAGCTTAGCTATGCCGTTGGAGTTGATGGACTCACTTTATCTTCCAAGCCTTCCGTTGTTATCGTATTAGATGGCCTTAAGCCATATATATTGTAATAAGTTCTCTTTTGAGACATTCGATGTAATAAGTTTGTGATTCCTACTCTGTTATAAATCCTCGAGTACTGTGTGTGTCAGCATTACCGATCCAGGGATGACACTAAAGCAGAGAGACTTGACCGTTTGAGGTCGGGTCGCTACATCATGACAACAACTCATCCCTTCGAACTGCTACACATGGACCTATTCGGCCCTACTCACTACTCTACTCTCACTACTACTGCTTGTCTCTATGGATTCGTCATTGTTGATGATTATTCAAGATATACATGGGTGCACATAATCCTCTACAAGACTGAAGTGCAGGATGTCTTCATACGCTTCGCCCACCATGCCATGAACAACTATGGCGTCAAGATCAAGCATATCAGAAGTGACAATGGCACAGAGTTCAAGAACACCGGCCTCGACCTTTACCTGGATACATTGGGCATCACTCATGAGTTCTCAGCTCCGTACACACCTCTGCAAAATGGCATCATGGAGCGCAAGAATAGAACACTCATTGAGATGGCTCGGACGATGCTTGATGAATAAAAGACTCCAAGAAAGTTCTGGCCTGAAGCTATTGATACTGCATGCCATGTCATCAACCGTGTTTATCTTCAGAAGCTTCTGAAGAAGACATCCTATGAACTTCTTACTGGTAAGAAGCCAAATGCTAGCTACTTCAGAGTATTTGGTGCTAGGTACTGGACCAAGGATCCACATCACACTTCAAAATTTGCACCAAACGCACATGAAGGTTTTATGCTTGGTTACGGAAAGGACTCACACTCCTACATAGTCTTCAACCTCTTTCACTATAAAGTGGTTGAAACTGTGGATGTGCGGTTCGATGAGACTAGCAGCTCACAAAGAGAGCACCTCCAAATGTGCTAGATGAAGTTCCACCTAGTGAATCCATCAAGATTATGGGAACTAGAGAAATCATACCGTCTAAAGCTCAGGCTGAAGAGGAACTTATCATTTCTGCACCTAATCAACCTGAAGACAATGCTCAGCCTGAAGACAATCCTCCTAATGATGACAATGATCAGCAAGAGCAAAATCTTCGTCCAGTTCATCCTCATGTTGCAAATGAAGTACAGATTGAGAAGCTAATTAATAGCATCAATGCACCTGGTCCACTCACTCGTTCAAGAGCAACACAACTAGCAAATTTCTGTGGGCACTTTGCATTTGTCTCAATATCTGAACCCAAGAAAGTTGCTGAAGCCTTCATGGAACCTGAATGGATTCAAGCTATGCAAGAAGAGCTTCAACAGTTCGAGCTGAACAATGTGTGGGAATTGGTCAAGCGTCCCGATCCTCGTAAACACAATATCATAGGCACTAAATGGATATATCGCAACAAGCAATATGAGCATGGTCAAGTTGTCAGAAACAAGGCTCGTCTCATTGCTCAAGGATACACTCAAGTTGAAGGGATTGACTTTGATGAAACATTTGCTCCCGTGGCTAGGCTTGAAGCCATTCGCATACTGCTAGCCTACGCAAATCATCGTAACATCCTTTTGTATCAAATGGATGTGAAGAGTGCCTTTCTCAATGGCAAGATTGAAGAAGAAGTGTATGTGGCACAACCGCCTAGCTTTGAAGATCCAAAACATTCTGATATGGTATAGAAGCTCAATAAGGCACTGTATGGCCTCAAACAAGCCCCTCGAGCTTGGTATGACACACTCAAAGATTTTCTGAAGAGCAAAGGCTTCAAACCTGGTTCCCTAGATCTCACACTCTTCACGAAGACATATGATGGTGAACTGTTTGTGTGCCAAATATATGTGAATGACATTATCTTTGGCTGCACTAATCAAAAATAGAGTGATGAGTTTGGACACATGATGCAAGAGCAATATCAGATGTCCATGATGGCTGAACTGAAGTTCTTCCTTGGTCTTCAAATACGTCAGCGAAGCAATGACATCTTCATATCGCAAGAAAAATATCTCAAAGACTGCCTGAGGAAGTTTGGAATGCAAGATTGCAAAGGATACACGACGCCCAGGCCAACCAAAAGTCATCTGGGTCCTGATGCCGATGGTAAAGAGTTTGATCAAAAGGTATATCGCTCCATGATTGGTTCTTTACTTTATTTATGTGCATCTAGGCCAGATATAATGCTTAGTGTTTGCATGTGTTCCCGATTCCAAGCGGCACCAAAGGAATCGCATCACTTAGTTGTGAAGCGAATTCTTCGATATTTGGCCTACACCCCAACTTTAGGATTATGGTATCCAAAGGGCTCAAAGTCTGATCTAGTTGGGTTCTCGGATGTTGATTATGCGGGTGACAAGGTGGATCGCAAGTCTACATCAGGCACATACCACTTTCTGGGATGATCACTTGTTTGTTGGTCTTCAAAGAAGTAGAACTGTGTTTCTCTCTCCACTGCTGAATCTGAATACATTGCTGCTGGATCTTGCTGCGCTCAGCTTCTATGGATGAAGCAAACACTCAAAGACTATGGCATCCATCTGAAGCAAGTACCACTCTACTGCGACAATCAAAGCACCATCAAGATTGCCAACAACCTAGTTCAGCATTCAAAGACAAAGCACATTGAAATTCATCATCACTTTCTCAGAGATCATGTCATGAAGGAAGATATTGATATCATTCACGTCAACACTGAAGAGCATCCGGTAGATATCTTCACAAAGCCCTTGGATGAGAAAAGGTTTTGCAAGTTGCGGTGTGAGCTAAATATCTTGGAATCCTCAAATGTCCTGTGATTAGGCACACATCCTAACACTTATGCATGTTGATGACTTAGATGTGCAACACACGAAGTAACATATATCTTCAATAAATGAAGACTTACACTCTAAGTGTGAATACATTAACGCGGAATTTGACTTCGGAGCACCACGATAATTGTGCGCCGTGTCTGGGTCTAATACTTCCTATACGGTGGGCAACGCCACCACCAAACTTTTGTTTGGAGTGTTTTATGTTGGCATTACATTTGCAAAGTCTTCGCATTTGGTTTGTCTTCAATATTGACATGACTTCATGTTTATCTACACAATGTTGATTTGGTCTTATTCTAATATATGCATATATTAGTGCTATATCCTCTACAGCATTCACTTATAGCTATGTCTTCTCATTTGAATCTTTTGAACTAAGTGAATGTGATCGGACCCTAACCTCTCTATGCTTCCTTCTCAAATCTATCTATCCAAATCATATGTATTCTATTGAAATCATCGAATGTATTCTTTGCATCCTTGTCAGCAGAAGATACAGAGACAAACATTAAATCTGTTTTAAATGCTCAATCCTTATTGCCTGAAACCCGGAGAAGCCGAAACGACCACCCGACAGTCCAAACGTGTGTGGGAACATGGAACAACTTCCAATGTGTTGCATGTTCGCCACGTGTCCCTCAGATGTGAACCACCAGGGGCACCTGCGTAATTGCGCCGTGTTGTCCCTCTCCCTATAAATGCACATCACATTGTGGTCAAAATCTTTCTTCCACCTCTCCACCTCAGACAAACCCTAGTGCCACCGCTAGCTCTTGACGACGCCGGCGACGAAGTGCTTAGCTGCCGTGACCTCACCGACACCGTCCTCATGCCGGCCGCGGACATCGTCTTCTCCGCCGCCGCCGTAGGTGTCCTCCGTCGCCAAGTTAGGGCACGGAAGATCGAACTGCTTGGCCTCATCTTCTACTCCGTCTAGCAGTTCATCGTGTGGTAAATTAAAACTCTCTTTTTACTGTCTTTTTGATCCGATGGATTCATCTTTCCTTACCAAAAGTAGTTTCTACCTCCACAAATTTGGATCAATCCTGTTCTGCATCTCATAATATTCCTAGTATATTCACTTATGCTTCACACATAGTTAGATTCCTCACTTGTACCAATTCTTGGATTCATACAAATCTGGAACCAACTCTCAACATATAAGTGAATGTCTTCATGCTATGATGTCAATGTCTTCTAAACTGATTAATCTTCAAAATCTTCTGAGAATGCATATGACCTCTTCCCCTTCCCTCTTACCTCTAACATTGTCACATGCACATGTCCGTGGGAGAATCCCTTGGTTCTCATAGTCTGCATTCATTTGCAGAATTCTTACAGCATCACATCAATTCCACCGAAGCTAGTTCCTGTCTGACCAGCAAACGGAAGCCTTTGACAGTTTTTAAGCCATTCAGTCTGAACTACATGGCCGCAGATAAGTCAACAAGGAAGGGAGGCAGACAGCACCGAGGGGGCACGTCAATGGATTTACCTGAAGATCTTTATGAGTTATACAAAACTAATCCGGAAGAGAGCTATGGCCAACGCAAAGCACGAATCCAATGGATCCGAAGATATTGGGCCGAGCAATGGTTCAAGTAAAGATTCGTCAGCAAGGAATACGCTGAAAAGAATGCCATCAGGCGTACTTGGGGAGATATTCTCTATAAAAATCTTCAACCCAAGACTAAATCTGAAGCTATTGCTCAGGGTTTCTACCCTTGCATGGTTCGTGGACCACAGCCTGCTGATGCCGACCCATCTTCTCTGCTATGTTGTCGTGAAGACAATCTGTTCAAGCACAACTACCAGTTTTCCAAGAACTCGGACAAACAGAACAAGAAGTCATGGGGATTAAACTTCAACCCCGGTCCATCTGCTCCTCGTGCGGATGGCACACGTTATGCTCAACCCAATATTGTTGGGCCCTTCTACAACCTCGAGGGTCTCATCACTCACATCATGGTTCAAGGGGCAGTCGTGGATCACTCTGTAGATGACACTGAGTCTGACGAAGCGCCTGCACCACCGAAGCCTAAGAAGCAGAAGAAACCCAAGGCTTCAAAGCCCTCCAGTGCACTAAGAGCTTCACGAGTGAAGCCTCTGGCCACTGCTCCTCCTGCACCAAGTGTGCATTCTAAACATCTCTCACGCATCTCCAAGTCTGAGAAGAAGAAGAAGCCCAAGCAGACTACTCGTCAAGCATTGACCCCTGCTGTCGTTCTAAGGAATGAGAACGACGCCATTGATCTGTCTAGTGACGACGATCTTGGCGATGATGCTCTTGAGCTGCTAATAAAGAGCAAGCAAGAGGCGGAAATCTTCAATGATCTTCCCCTCTTCGATGTGGACATCCTGAACAAGTTCATTGACGAGTGGTTTGATAGCCCAGACCTCAGTTTTGATGATCTTCAGCTCCCTATTGGCCTCAGCGTCTCCTTCCATGGAGCCATTGCTCCTGAGCTGGCTCTAGCTCAGAGGATAGTTGAACTAAAGCACAAGATTGACTATGAAAAGGCTCAGTTCAAGAAGCACATGGCCAAGCTCAGTGTGACAGACATCCAAAACTTCAAGTAAATGATGCATGAGCTCAAGGAGGCGTTTCACATGAAAAATGACGAAGCTAAAGGTTCTCGAGAGCGCATGAAACTCCTCGCTGCCAAATGTGTTCAAGCTTACAACGAAGATGAGAAGTGCAAGGCACTTGGGCATCCTGGCATCGACCCCAAGATGGCTGCTAAGAAGAAGAAGCCTACTGTGGCCCCAGCTGAAGCATCCAGGCGGGAAGAACCTCGCATTGTCTTCCCCGCCAGCATGACAGACGTGCAGCCTAAGGTCCCTATAGTGGCTTCAGAGATCAAGAAGACAAGAATAGCCGAAGCTGAAGCCAGAAAGCGCAAGAACAAGAACACCACAGATGATGCGCCACCAACCAAGAAGAGAAAGACCAAGAAGAAAAATCGGGCTGCTCCCACAGAGCCCCTTGTCGTCGAGCCCATTTCGGTTGCTCGCCCTGCGTTTGCACTCCAAGAGCGTCGCTTGATAGTTCATGAGCCTGCTTCCACAGTGGCTCCTGAAGCTGAAGACATTCCAGCTGTTGACCCCACCGCAGCTGAAGACATTGGTCCCCAAGACAATGTAGAAGATGATGAAGTCCTTCCTCAGATCAAGCACAACATGGTATCATCGCCTGTTCTCACGAACAGTGATCTCATTAGCATTGGTCGTCCTTTGACGCCAATTGCTCAGGATGATTCCTGGGCTGATCACCCTCAAGTCTCCCCCCGTCAAGAAGAATCACCACGTAGTCCCCCAAATCAAGTCACCACTCCGGTGCTTGATGATGAAGACTTTGTGGCCCAAACAACTCCATCTCCACAAGTGTTGCCAGCATTTCGCAGGCTTGGCAAAGGACCAAGGCCACAAGTCACTCTTTCGAGTGTTCCAGAAGGAGAAGAGCACCACCACTCAGTCTCACGACAATTGTTTCCTGCAGCCTCTCCAACTGCGAACATCTCAGAGTCTGAAGCCAATGCTGCTAAAGACATTCCGGCTACATCAGCCGATGAGCAAGAAGAACCAAGAGAAGAAGAAGAATGTGTTGATACACCCCCGTCCAACCCTGAAGTTGTTCTCGAGGAGAACGTGTCGAACCCTCCAACTACTCAAGTGGAGGCTGACAATACTGAGGCGGCCACAAACAACTCAACTGAAGCCAATGACATTTTCATGGCCGAAGCTAATGTGGCGCCAGAAGCTAATGTGGTGCCAGAAGTGAATGCACCTGAAGCGAATGTTGCACCTGATGCAAATCTGCAGCCTGAAGTTAATGCCACTGCCACTGCTCCTGTACCGCCTCCAAGGCCACACACACCATCGAGCAAGCATTTGATCGTGGTCACTTGGTTACTGTCAGATGGCCCATTCTGGTTCCTCCACCTGCTGCCGGTCCACAATTTGACTATCATGTAGAGCACAGGCCTCAGGTCCAGAAGCCGAAGCCAAGGCTACCAAGGTTTCCAGGTACTACAACTTCACCGGGATATTTCAATGCAAATGGCTTCATGGCACACAACACTTTATTTGATAGTGCCAAGAACCCCTACTCCAAGCCAAGAATTTCATCTGATCGGTTCTGGAGCTATCAGCAATACATTTACTATTCTTGTGTTCTCTACGATCAAGGGCGCATCTCTCCCCATATGTGTCTAGACAGTGAAGCTATTGCTGGACTGCCCTGCTCAAAAGAAGCTCTTGACTGTTTCCGTGATGCTGGTCTCCTGAACTTTGTGACTGATAAAGAGCATTGGAATGAAGAGCTTCTGCTACAATTCTATGCTACCCTCCACATTCGCGGCACAACAGGGATCCGAAGACTTGGATCCTTGAGTGGATGACAGGCAATACACACCATGAAGCTAAAGCTCTAGATATCATTGAGCTCAAAGGCCTGCCCACTCCAGGTGAACTCTTCGAACCTGGTTGTTAGCTTCACCGCAATGCCCTGGAGAGAATTTTTCACAAGCCAGAGCCCAACATGAGCCAAATGCTAAGCATGATGAAGCCTTTGCCACGCGATGCTGAATACCCAAGAGAATTCTTTGTTGAAGACCTAGAGTATCTGCCCCGAACGATCTATCATATCATAAGGCGAACTCTATGGCCCATCAAGGGACATTCTTCTGCAGCGAAGCTTGAAGGAGCGATGAAGACATTGGTCTTTTATATCTTCAATGGCATCAGCTTCAATGCTCAAGACTTCTTTATCAGGCAATTGGCTGCATCTGGCTCTGACCTCTTTGGTCTGAAATTCTACGCTCCATGGGTTATGCGCCTTATCAAGCTTCATTCAGCTGTCTACTATCAGCCTACTGCACGCAACCATCTGATATTTTTGCCAGAGGTTGATATGTCAATTGAAGCCATATACCCAGAGCCTGCCAAGGAGCCAATTTATCTTCACAATGCTGATCACCAGAGCTTCACCCAGCCCATTGAAGGAGTTCAGGCCATCACTCGTGTTTATCCTTTGGCTGGCAATACACGTGCACCACACCGTGCCCATCCTGAAGCCACTGAAAGCACTATTTCTCAAAGGCCTCGGAAGTGATCTCGTGTTCTCAATGACTGAGGGCTTCTCGTCGCCTTGCATCAAAAACAGGATAAGCATCATGACTGTCTCAAGCGTCAAATGCAAAGCCTCTTGGTGGATGTTAATCACATTCGCAACCTTGCCATCAAGAATGCCTTTGTCACTCATGAAACCTGTCGGAGGTTGTAACGCCCTCGATGCAGCTATATCTCCCACGTGTCGAAGCATGACTTAGAGGCATAACCGCATTGAAAGCAATGTCGCAAGTGAGGTAATCTTCGCAAACAACCCATGTAATACAATAAGGGAAAAGATACATAGTTGGCTTACAATCGCCACTTCACACAAATACATGAATAAAGTATTACATCATCCAAATACAATCAGGGCCCGACTACGGAGCCAAAATAAAAGAAGACTACCCCAAATGCTACACAGATCCCCGATCGACCCCAACTAGGCTCCACTACTGATCAACTAGAACAAAACAACACAAAGGGCAAGATCTTCATCGAGCTCCTCCTTGAGCTTGGTCGCGTCATATGCACAGTTCAACGACACCTACAAGCTGGTTTTGGAAGTATCTGTGAGTCACGGGGACTCAGCAATCTCACACCCTCACGATTAAGACTATTTAAGCTTATGTGTAAGGTAAAAGGTATGAGGTGGAGCTGCAGCAAGCGACTAGCATATATGGTGGCTAACATACGCAAATGAGAGCAAGAAGAGAAGGCAAAGCACGGTCAATAAAAGTATGATCAAGAAGTGATCCTAGAACAACCTACGTCAAGCATAACTCCAACACCGTGTTCACTTCCCGGACTCTGCCGAGAAGAGACCATCACGGTTACACACGCGGTTGATGTATTTTAATTAAGGTCAATTTCAGGTTTTCTACAACCGGACATTAACAAATTCCCATCTGCCCATAACCGCAGGCACGGCTTTCGAAAGATCATATCCCTGCAGGGGTGTCCCAACTTAGCCCATCACAAGCTCTCACGGTCAACGAAGGATATTTCTTCTAGCGGGAAGACCCGATCAAGCTCGGAATCCCGGTTACAAGACATTTCGACAGGTAAAACAAGACCAGCAAGACCGCCCGATGCGCCGACATCCTGATAGGAGCTGCACATATCTCATTCTCAGGGCAACACCGGATGAGCGCTCCGTACAACTAAAACCAGCCCTCAAGTTTCCCCGAGGTGGCGCTGCAAAGGACTCTAGTTCGGACCAACACTTAGACAAGCACTGGCCCGGGGGGTTAAAATAAAGATGACCCTCGGGATGTGCGACTCCCAAGGGAAAAAGGCTCGGTGGCGAATGGTAAAACCAAGGTTGGGCCTTGCTGGAGGAGTTTTATTCAAGGCGAACTGTCAAGGGGTTCCCATTTTAACCCAACCGCGCAAGGAACGCAAAATCCGGGAACATAACACCGATATGACGGAAACTAGGGCGACAAGAGTGGAACAAAACACCAGGCATAGGCCGAACCTTCCACCCTTTACCAAGTATATAGATGCATTAATTAAATAAGAGATATTGTGATATCCCAACAAGTAAACATATTCCAACAAGGAACGACATCTCCATGTTCCAACAAGGAACAAACTTCAATCTTCACCTGCAACTAAAAATGCTATAAGAGGGGCTGAGCAAAGTGGTAACATAGCCAAACAACGGTTTGCTAGGACAAGGTGGGTTAGAGGCTTGGTTCAACAATATGGGTGGCATGATAACCAAGTGGTAGGTATCGCAGCATAGGCATAGCAAAAGAGCGAGCAACTAAGCAAGCAAAGATAGAAGTGATTTCGAGGGTATGGTCATCTTGCCTGAAATCTCGCAAGGAAGAAGAACGAGTCCATGAAGAAGATAAACGGACGTACTCGAACGGATCCTCACACACACGACGTAATCAGAACCAACCCGAAGAAGCAACACCGGAAAGAAGCAAACAACATAGTAAACAACCAACACATCAACATGGCATGATGCACAATCGAGCATGATGCATGTCCGGTTTAATGAAGCATGGCATGGCAAAGTGCACAAACAATACTACAAATTAAGTGGAGCTCATTATGCAACGGAGTTACATATTGAAGAAAACACCACATGACTTATTTAGTTCTCTCTCGTTTATGTACCCAACAAGATTAAATGTTGTTAGCATGGCAAGAGGGTGAAGCAAATGAAAACTACCTAACTAGGCAAGTTTAAAT
Source organism: Triticum aestivum (assembly GCF_018294505.1). Lineage (NCBI taxonomy): Eukaryota > Viridiplantae > Streptophyta > Magnoliopsida > Poales > Poaceae > Triticum > Triticum aestivum. Next base: position 220,073,352 of record NC_057809.1, read on the forward strand.
GAGGCCGGAACAACAAGCAACAAGTCCGGAAAAATCCTCATGTGCATATTTTGGTTGTGGTACTGATCTGCCATAAACACAATTTTAGAGTTATTTAACATGCAAAGTAAAGCCACCATTTTAAACTAGGCAAAATTCTACCCCATTTACATATAAAGATTAATTAAAACCGAGCTACGGTTAATTAGTTATGATTTAAACCGTTTTAGCATGGCATAAGAGTAAATCTACACAAACAGAAATTTAATCATTTTAAACATGGGTCAAAGTGACATATTATGAAACTAGACACAATTTTAAGCATCTTTCATATATAAAGTTTTTACAAGTGATGCTTAGTTTCTGAGATATTAAATGAATGATCATGAGGGTCTTTTCTGTAAAACAGCACACTCTGGATAAATAGATAAATTCGCAGGCAGGAAAAAAACAATGAACGGACCGAAACTACTAGGTCTAGCCCACAACACCGAGGGGAACTGGACTGGGCGTCCTCACCTCGGGCCTTCACAGGCCGATCGGGAACGCGGCCCGCTAGCGAGCGGAGGTAGGCCGGCTCGCTCGGGCGGAGCTGGGCCGCGGAGCTGGAGATGGGGCCCACATGGGGAGGTGCTTCGAGCGGGCGAGCTCGTCCCTGGCTTTGTGAAGAAGATGGCGGCGGTGGATGGATGAACTCCGGCGAGACCTGGGACTCCAGCGACATGGGAAGACGACGGGAATGGGCAGATCCGATCCCTAGGCACCGGATCCAGCCGGAGGTGGACGAGGATGGTGAGGTGCGGCACGGATCCGAGCGCAGGAACGACGGGGGTCGCGAGATCCGGCGAACACCATGCGGCGGCGCGATGAGGCTCCGGGGTCCTGCGAAAACATGGGGAGAGAGAGCTATGTGAGAGGAAGAGGAAGAAGCAGAGGCAGGGGAAGGAGAGTGGAGCAGGTGGTGGAATTCGGCCTGGTCGTCGCTGGCGGCAAGGCGCTGGTCGCCTGCAGGAATTGGGCACAGGCAAAGCGAAGGCGGAGCTCAGGGCGCAGGGGAGTGCGGCCGTGCAGCGGCGGCTCAGGCCCGCTTCGGCCCGGGGCGGGCCGCGGATGGGCCGGGCGGGCCGCGGCGAAGTGGGGGCACTGGGGAGGTGACATGGCGCGCTGGGCTTGGCTCCGGGGCACCGGGAGGCGACGTGTCGCGCCCGGATTGGTCCGGGACGCGGCGGCGGCGACAACTGGCGGAGGTGGAGTGGGGCGGCGCTGAATCCGCGGAGGAGGGGGGTTGGCTGCGGCAGGGGTAGGGGAAGGGGTCTAGGTTGTCCAAAATGGACTAGGGGTGTCCATATATAGCAAATTTTCTAGGGTTTGGGGGTTAGGAGGGGTTTTCGAGCCATATGATCGCGATCGTGCGGTTTCGGACAGAGGGGGGACTAGGTGGGCTGTGAAGAGAGGCCTCGGGCTGAGAGGAGAGAAGAGAAGTGAGGCTCGGCGACTGTTTCCGGAGACCGAAAACGTCCGACGTTAGACCAGCTATATGCCGCTATAGTTTAACGGTTGGGCTATCAAACGAACTCCGAATGCGATGAAACTTGACAGGCGGTCTATCTACACTATAATAAGACCGCACGTTAACATTCATCCCATTCCGAGAACATTTTCCGGCCACTTACAAAATAAAATTTTGGACATGCCGCGGGCGCGTGCAAGTGTGTTTGGGCTCAGAACAGACAACAGACATAACGAGGAGACCGAGACGGATGCTAGTTTTGAAAACATGATGATGCAATGCGGATGATGACATGGCAAGATGCAACACGCAAGCAAATGACAAGGCAACAACAGCGAATAACTGGAGGACACCTGGCACATCAGTCTCGGGGCGTCACAGAGGTCGTGGAAGAGTTTGACATTGCTCAGTGCTGAAGATGATCTTCAAGATAATGACTTCATCGAAAGATTTAAGTTTGACTCAACTCCTCCAAGGAATGTTGTCTTGCGTTGGACTCCCTCACTTGAAGACTCTGACTATTCCTCCTCAGCTGCAACTGTTAATGCCAGAGTCATTGATGACCAAGATGATGCTACTTCACCACCTCCAACTTCGGCGCATATCGACACTGCACCAAGTTCTTCTGCACCACCAAACCTCAACGACGACCCTGCTACTTCAGCACCTACTCCTCATGGGAACAACTAGAAGCTCTATGATTTCAAACCTTTTTGGTCCTTACCGACAAAAGGGGGAGACGCATATGAGTTGATATGCTTTTGGCCAAGTGTTTACAACTCACGCTTTTGATACATTTGGGTTCTTTGAGTTGTAACACTTAAACTTGATGGTCGTCTGCTACTTTTCCTGTCATCTATGTGATGCGACGATAAATTCCGCATGAAGTCATATTGCAGACGTCCATTTTTTATTATGCATGTCATTATCTTTGTTATATCTTATCATGCATGATGAATTGCCTTCATAAGTTGAAGAGGATCTCCACAAGTACAACCTGCCATGTGCATTTGCATTCCAAATGCAAAATACATATATGCACATCTTTAGGGGGAGCCTTTTGCTACTTATGAAGACAATATCTTAATCCTTTACAATCTCACACACTTTTATCCCTGTTGAAAACTTCAACCAGTTTGTCATCAATCACCAAAAAGGGGGAGATTGTAAGTGCATCTAGTGCCACCCCTAGTTGGTTTTGGAGTATTGACGACAAATCTGGTTGAGGGACTAATGTGTTTGTGAGAATTGCAGGATAACACAGCTAGTAGTCCCTCATTGATTCGGTTTACCTACCGGAGATGACCCCTAAAAATATGTGAAGACATTGAAGATAATGGTGGTATGTGAAGATATTCACATTGAAGACTATGACATGAGAAGACATCGCATGAAGTCTTTGGAGCGCGAAGACATAGTTGTTTCGTAGTTTCATTTTCTTCTTTGTTGAGTCATAGGAACCACCGTAATGTTAAGTGGGGTCCAAGTGAACAAAGTCAGAGTGACTAAAGTGATGCTCAACCAAATCCTATGTCTTCAAGCGAAGACAATGAGAGCGAATCTTATCCAGAGCTGGATGAGTCAGCTTTACTTGTAGCCCAAGTCAAGCTGTCGCGTGTGTTTGAAATCTGACCGTTGGAACACGTGTCAGTTCCTTAGTGACCCAGGGTCATTTCGGACAAATCAGGTCGGGTTGCCTAGTGGCTATAAATATCCGACCCCCTACACCATAAATTGGTGGTTTCTCAGAGTTAGTGCACGGCTTTTGTCATTTGAGAGCAACCCACCTCTGAAGCAGTTGAGAGAGAGATCCTTGCAAGGACAAAGCCTAAAACACCCAGAGCCCAAAGAGTGTTTGGCATCACTGAAGTCTTTCTGTCCGCGTGATCTGAAGACTTGTTACACTTGAGGACTGTGAATCCTCCAGCCGGTTAGGCGTCGCGTTCTGAGCATCCAAGCGTCATTGTGGATTGCCGGTGAACAAAGTGTGTGAAGGTTTGGAAGTCTACCTTGAAGACTTACCAGAGTGATTGGGCGGGGACTAAGTGTCCTTAGCTCAAGGGGAACAAGGTGAAGACGCGGTCTTCTGAGTTGAATCTTAGCATCCCTAACCAGACGTACAGTTGTCACAGCAACTGGAACTGGTCCAACAAATCCTTTGTCTTCACCAAGCAACTGGTTCTATCTCTTCCTTCTCTTTACTTACAGTTTGTCTTCGTGAAGTCATTGCCTGCTTGCATTATCTGTTTGACTTCACTATGTGACTACTTGTTCTGATTGGCTTCATACTATCTTCCATCCTGATCCACACTGCCTAGCTGCTAATAGTCTTTGTGCTTTCACTTCATTGAATACTTGACTATGGCTTGCCTAGTGTAGTCTACCTTCCGCTGCATGTTAATAGGTTCATTTCTATCGTTTGTCTTCGAAACTTCCATGTTTTGAACACTTCCATAAAAATCGCCTACTCACCCCCCTCTATTCGATAACTAGCACTTTCAATTGGTATCCGAGCAAGATACTCCCTTGTTTTATGTGCTTTGATTGTGGGTTATCAAGATCAACAGTAGGTCCAATTTCTACATCATTATCATTGCTAGGTTGAGCATCAACATGAACATCATCATTAACATTATCACTAGGTTCATGTTCATTACCAGATTGCGTTTCAGCATCAGAAATAGAAATATCATTGGGATTCTCAGGTGTGTCAACAACAGGTTCACTAGAAGCATGCAAAGTCCTATCATTTTTCTTTTTCTTCTTCTTAGAAGAACTAGGTACATCAACATTAGCTCTCTGAGAATCTTGCTCAATTCTCTTAGGATGGCCCTCAGGATACAAAGGTTCCTGAGTCATTTTACCTCCTCTAGTCATAACTCTAACAACATTATCATTCTTCTTATTATTTAATTCATTGAGCAAATCATTCTGAGCTTTAAGTACTTGTTCTACTTGAGTGGTAACCATAGAAGCATGTTACTAATAAGTTTAAGTTCACCTTTAACTCTAGACATATAATCACTCAAGTGTTCAAGCATATGAGCATTATGTTTCAATTGTGTACGAACATAAGCATTGAAGTTTTCTTGTTTAACCATAAAGTCATCAAACTCATCCAAGCATTGGCTAGCAAACTTAGTAAATAGAATTTCACATTTATCAAATCTATAGAGAGAATTTACCTTTACTACCTATGTCGGGTTATCAAGACCATGCATTTCTTCAATAGGTGGTAATTCTTAACATCTTCAGCTTTAATACCTTTTTCTTTCATAGATTTCTTTGCCTCTTGCATATCTTCAGGACTGATAAATAGAATACCCCTTTTCTTCCGAGTTGGCTTAGGAGTTGGTTCAGGAAGTGTCCAATTATTTTTATTAGTCAACATATTATTCAATAGCAATTCAGCTTGATCAACAGTTCTTTCCCTTAAAACACAACCAGCACAACTATCCAGGTAGTCTCTGGAAGCATCGGTTAGTCCATTATAAAAGATATCAAGTATTTCATTTTTCTTGAGAGGATGATCAGGCAAAGCATTAAGTAATCGGAGAAGCCTCCCCCAAGCTTGTGGGAGACTCTCTTCTTCAATTTGCACAAAATTATATATTTCCCTTAAGGCAGCTTGTTTCTTATGAGCGGGAAAATATTTAGCAGAGAAGTAATAAATCATATCATGGGGACTACGCACACAACCAGGATCAAGAGAATTAAACCATGTCTTAGCATCACCCTTTAATTAGAACGTAAACAACTTAAGGATAAAGTAATAGCGAGTTTTCTCATCATTAGTGAACATGGTGGCTATATCATTTAATTTAGTAAGATGTGCCACACAGTTTCAGATTCATAGCCATAGAAAGGATCAGATTCAACCAAAGTAATTAACTCAGGATCGACAGAGAAATCATAATCCTTATCAGTAATAAGGATAGGTGAAGTAGCAAAAGCAGGGTCATATTTCATTCTAGCACTCAAAGATTTTTCTTTAAGCTTAGCTAACACTTTCTTAAGATCAGATCTATCATTGCAGGCTAAGAAGTCTCTAGCAGTTTCTTCATCCATAACATAACCCTCATGCACAACTGGCAATTCATATCTAGGGGGAGAATCTTCATCATCACTTTCATCAATATTATCACTTTCAATAATTTCATTCTCTCTAGCCCTAACAAGTTGTTCATCAAGAAATTCACCTAGTGGCACAATATTATCAAGCATGGAAGTAGTTTCATCATAAGTATCATGCAAAGCAGAAGTGGCATCATCAATAACATTCGACATATCAGAATGAATAGCAGGTGTAGGTGTCTCAAGTTTACGCAAAATAGAAGGTGAATCAAGTGTAGAGCTAGATGGCAGTTCCTTACCTCCCCTCGTAGTTGAGGGAAAAATCTTGGTTCTTTTATCTTTCAAGTTCTTCATAGTGATAAGCAGATATAAATCCCAAGTGACTCAAAGAATAGAGCTATGCTCCCCGGCAACGGCGCCAGAAAATAGTCATGATAACCCACAAGTATAGGGGATCGCAATAGTTTTCGAGGGTTGAGTTATCAACCCAAATTTATTGATTCGACACAAGGGGAGCCAAAGAATATTCTCAAGTATTAATAGCTAATTTGTCAATTCAACCACACTTGGAAACTTAATATCTGCAGCAAAGTGTTTAGTAGCAAAGTAATATGATAATAGTGGTAACGGTAGCAAAAGTAATATTTTTTGGTTTTATAGTGATTGTAACAGTAGCAATGGAAAAGTAAATAAGCAAAGAACAATATATGAAAAGCTCGTAGGCAATGGATCAATGATGGATAATTATGTCGGATGTGATCAATCATGCAACAGTTATAACATAGGGTGACACAAAACTAGCTCCAGTTCATCAATGTAATGTAGGCATGTATTCCGAATATAGTCATATGTGCTTATGAAAAAGAACTTGCATGACATCTTTTGTCCTACCCTCCCGTGGCAGTGGGGTCCTATTGGAAACTAAGGGATATTAGGGCCTCCTTTTAATAGAGTACCGGACCAAAGCATTAACACATAGAGAATACATGAACTCCTCAAACTACGGTCATCACCGGTAAGTATCCTGATTATTGTCACTTCGGGATTAACGGATCATAACACATAATAGGTGATTATAGACTTGCAATATAGGATCAAGAACTCACATATATTCATGGAAACATAATAGGTTCAGATCTGAAATCATGGCACTCGGGCCCTAGTGACAAGCATTAAGCATAGCAAAGTCATAGCAACATCAATCTCACAACATAGTGGATACTAGGGATCAAACCCTAACAAAACTAACTCGATTACATGATAAATCTCATCCAACCCATCACCGTCCAGCAAGCCTACGATGGAATTACTCACGCACGACGGTGAGCATCATGAAATTGGTGATGGAGGAAGGTTGATGATGACGATGGCGACGGATTCCCCTCTCAGGAGCCCCGACCGGACTCCAGATCAGCCCTTCCGAGACAGATTAGGGCTTGGCGGTGGCTCCGTATCGTAAAACGCGATGAATCCTTCTCTCTAATTTTTTTTCTCCCCGAACGCGAATATATGGAGTTGGAGTTGAGGTCGGTGGAGCATCAGGGGGGCCACGAGGCAGGGGGCGCGCCCCCCACCCTCGTGGAGAGGGTGTGGGCCCCCTGACGTGGATTCTTACGCCAGTATTTTTTATATATTCCAAAAATAATCTCCGTTGATTTTCAGGTCATTCCGAGAACTTCTATTTCTGCACAAAATTAACACCATGGCAATTCTGCTGAAAACAGCGTCAGTCCGGGTTAGTTCCATTCAAATCATGCAAGTTAGAGTCCAAAACAAGGGCAAAAGTGTTTGGAAAAGTAGATATGACGGAGACGTATCACGGGTGTACTCGAGGTCGAACCCGACCACCTTGTACTTCTCCTCGGCAAGCAACAACTCCATGATGTGGATGGAGTGCTCCACCCAAACCGGGTCATTGGCGTACACCACTGAGAGGTCCATAAATTTTCTATGGGTGTCCACCATGACATGCATGGTGAAATGCTTCTCATCGTCGGCAGCCACTTGGAGCGCCATTGGAGCCGCGCGGGATACCCTCTAAGAATTTCTCATGGTGGGTGTGCTTCTTGCAATGGTGGGGCGCGATCGAAAGGTTGGACGCTGTAATAAATGGGGGTCGGCCGGCCTGTAATTGTCATGTCTTGTCACGGGGTTCATAGCGCAGGATTCCAGTGCACGCTTGACAACACCGCACCGTAAGCGTGGGCTCGAAGAGGCGCCAAATGTATCATCGGTGAGCCTATTCCTGCGCTACCACACAGTTTACCATGCAAGGTCCCCCTGGCTAGTTTGTCCACATGTCGGCTAGAAGAGGGACAATTCATGGACGTTTATTGGCAAAAAGCTTGGTAAAAATGAAGTGTGTGGAATGACTTCAGTCATAAGTTTACCCATGGGTGATAAGGTTAAAGTTACACAGAAGGGTGATGATGGACACTTGAGTGCGATAATTAATTCTACGCTCTACAGGGCACACGGTGGAAGAAACCAACGGTGTGCAATAATGTCGAAGATTGCAGTCGAGTTAGCTATACAGATCGTGTGCTGTGAGATCGACAAGGTAAGCAGATTCAAGAATGGTTAATAAAATCTAAGATCATTGCATATTAAGGTCAAAATAGTGCTACTAATATACGGGTCTCATACAATGCCATTTCAACGATTGTACCACAAAAGATCAAAATATTACAAGGTTCAAATTCCAGAGTTATATGGCTCAAATTCGAAGATTACAAGGTTCAAACTGATATTAGAAATGAAATTCAGCTCATCAGCTGCAAACGCTCGCGCTGATCCGCTGAACATGGATATCAGAGAGGTTCAAACTAATATTACCACTTCTAAGTCTGGTTTCGAAACCTCACAATTTTTGCAAAGGGGTCAGCCACTGAGAAGTCATGTATGGGGTTGACACGATGACTTCCGATTACTCTATCATCTGAAGTTGCAAAATAAAATTCAGCATTTTTGGAGCCTATTCCATTCCGCCGCAAGCGCCGGTGCTGATCAACAAACCATTCATTTTTGCTAAATAAATGTAGGGCAAACCTCATTTCCTTCAGCACCCTTGATCTGAGAACAAAGAACCTGGCGAATATAATCTCCTGTAAGGTCCCTCAGTAGGAGTTCAAACTAATTTCTGAGAGATGCAAATCTAGGCATTCGACGTGATTGTTATATTGTATCACATTATCCACCACTGGGCCTAATCTTATCTGCAAAATAAGAAAACGTGTTAGTGCCTGCATGCAGTTTTGAACATTACTACGGGCCTATTTGGTTTGCAGGATTTGTAAAATGCACTAACATGCCATCTTCGATCTGACATGATTAACATGGGCATTTGATTACACTCTAGAAAAAATAGCCTTCTTCACAAGAGGTTGGAGTGGATAAAAAGTTCCCTAAGAAAACTAGTACATATGAATCCAAAGGAGAAATGCTTATTGATTGTAACCATATGGATCAAGCAACCAATATGGGGGGGGGTGGAACATGTATGTACTGAAATACTCCAAAAGAATCCTTCAGACATCGTAGTACATTGTCATTGTAAACTTGGAAAAAGGTGTCACAAATTGAACTCCCCTATGGTTAACATTTAACAGGAAAGGAACATCACCTCGATATATAACTTCTCCAGGCATGGAAAGCATCTCAGTAAACTGACAACTTGCTCCAGGTTGGGGCCGATAGATTCTAGTGCCAAGACCTTCACTGTGCGCAGTTTCGGGGTCAAGCTTGTAGGAATCATTTTCTGAATGACAGACAAACAAACATGTCGGCGTTCTGGGAACGGGGGTCCCCAGACTTGCCTGCCTGCAGCCTACGACATGGCTCAAAGGGGGCCCAGCACGGCCCATCTTCATCGACACAAGACTCAAGACCCTCGCGAGGGGCCAAGCCTCGCGGGGCGGACGACGTGGACTATCCTCCGGCACGGCCTCTTCAGGCTGGCTCGCGAGGAGGCGGAGAGATCAAGGCGGGGTACCTCGTGAGGTGCCCATGACGCAAGCCATGACGACTCAGGGCGCCAGGCGGGTGCCAGCCCGCGCAGTGTCCTCCTTTCCTCTTTGGTGCAAAGGGGCAAGCGCGGCCGCGGAGTACCGAGGCATCAGGCCAAGGTTACCATTTCGATGCAACGAGACCAAGACCAGGAGGACTACGAGACGGAGGTCACTGTGGAGCCCAAGACGACGTCATCACCAGAGCTTTGCGCAGGCGAAGACTGCTTTTGTCAGGAAAGTTGATACTTGCTGTCCCCCTTCAAATTAGCCCGCCATTGTTGGCTCCCTTCCCACTCAATATTTGGGAAGAGGACCAGGGCCTCTATAAATAGGACTAGCCACCCCCAGGGTAGGGCAGATGGGGATAGAGATCGAGAACCAGCCACCCACATAGCAAGGGGCCGGCAAGTAAGAGTAAGGCAGTGAGTGAGAGAGAGAGAGAAAGAGAAAGGTGGTTGAACTCCTCCCAGCAGTTCATCACCCCATCCAAGAACAGACCCTCGCGAGGCTGTTCTTCCTTGTATTGCTCATCACCATCAGCCCCAAGAGGCAATCCACCCACCACACACTGGAGTAGGGTATTACACCACAACGGTGGCACGAACCAGTATAAACCTTGTGTCTCTTTTGCAGTTCTTTCAGTAGTCTAGATCTTTGCGAGACGGAGAGGTAGAAGGCGTAATCTCCGCGCGCACCCCAGTGTTCGAACCTTAGGGGTCTGCCGGAACCCGAAATCCGACATTTGGCGCGCAGGTAGGGGTGCGCCGGAATTCGTCTTCCACCGCCCCGTTCTCCTCCGACCGTCGCGTCCATGTCCGACGCTCGTTGGGCCCGCACTGAGCGCCAGGCCGCCATCGCTTCCCGCATCGCCCAGACGGCGCCCGTCGGCGGGCGTCCTCATCGTTCCCCGCCACCTGCCATCAATGCCGCCACCGGCCCGGCGGGGGCGAGCAGCAAGCGTCGTCTCAGCATTCATCCGTGCGGCAAGATGGCCGCACCGCTACTCCATCGCTCACACCACCTGTTTCTTCGTCCCGCGCGCTCCACGCACCCTTGGAGGCTCGAGCTGCGCTCATCGCGGCAAACGAGCTCCTGCGCTACCATCCCGTCGATGACGTCTACGAAGAGTGGCTCGACCATGTCGCCGAGCTCTCCCGCGCTGCGGGGGGCTCTCCCGCGCCGTCTGTTCCGCTGCGCTGCACCCCGCCCCGCGCGGGCAACGAAGCTCCGGGGGCGTACCAGCCTCCTCCTCTCCAAGAAGATGCCATGGCTCCAAGGTGCGTGGCCCCTGGGCGGAACCCGCTCCGTCAGGTACCAGCGCGGCAAGAACGGAGCTGCCAAGAAGTCCCTCGCCCGCAAGGAGCTGCCCGGGCGCTCCTTGCTCCGGCACGCCGCGACCCTGCTCCAGCTCCGATATGCCAAGACCCCGCACTGCTCCTAGCTGCAGCGCGTGGGGACCCTCAAGACCGAGCTCTCCACCAGCCGAAGCCTTTCGTGGCCACTGCAGGCTGCCGTGCCTACACCACCGAGCTGCGTAGCGTCGTGTGGCCTGGCAAGTTCAAGCCAGACCTGCCTCCTCGTTATGACGGCACGACAGACCCTGCAGAGTTCCTCCAGCTCTATGAGCTGGGCATCGAAGCTGCCAGCGGGGACGAGAAGGTCATGGCAAACTGGTTCCCCATGGCCCTCAAGGAAGGAGCTCGCACCTGGCTCCTGAATCTGGCTCCAGGCACGATCTCTTCCTGGGACCAGATGCGCACCCGCTTCATCGCCAACTTCCAAGGTACTCGCGACCGGCCACCCGCCGTGAGCGACATGCGCCGCATCAAGCAACAACCCGGAGAGACCCTGCAAAAGTACATCCAGCACTTCAACAGCGCGCGCCTCAAGATCCCCAAGGCGTCCGAGGAGGCCATCATCTCGGCCTTCTCCGATGGTGTGCACGACGTCAAGATGAAGGAGGAGCTGGCGATGCATGAAGACCTGTGCACCTCCCTGGAGCTCTTCAACTTGGCGACCAAGTGCGCCAGGGATGAGGAGGGACGCCTCTCCCTCCTCGAGCTGCCTGCCGCAGACCCAGAAGAGAAGAAGCCCAAGGCCAAGGACGTGAAGCGCAAGGGGGCTGCCGTGCTCGCGGCAGAACCAGACACCAAGCGGGGCAAAGATCTGTCTGAGTCCTCCCAGGGCGGCTGGTACTGTGTGTACCACGACCTCCACACCCACAACACCAACGAATGCCAAGAACTCCGCACCGTGCGAGAAGGAAGGATCGGCCGTCATGCCGAACGCGCCGATCGGGGCTACGGCCGAGGAGGAGGAAGAAACACAGGACGCTGGGAAGACCGTGGCCCGCACCAAAGGTGGTGCGATCAACCTTGCGAGGATCGCTGGCGAGACCTGCCTCGCGAGGGGGACTGGAGGGATCAGCCTCGTGAGGATCGCCCACAGGGCCACGCAGGCCTCCCTCCGCTGCCGCCTCAGCCAAGGAGAAACGAGGACCGCCATCAAGACGAAGGGGCTGGGGGCTTCCAGGAGCCACGCGTCGTCGCCTGCATCCTGGGCGGAGCACAAGCCCCAGCCTCCCAACGCATCTTCAAACAGTTTGCTCGCGAAGTGAACGCAGTCCTCCCCAGGCTTGAAGCAACGCGCCCTCTCAGGTGGTCAGCATGCGCCATCACATTCAGCTCAGCGGATCAACTCAAGTGTGCGGCCACAGCCGGAGTCCTCCCGATGCTTTGCTCCCCAGTCATCAGCAATGTACTAGTCACCAGGACCCTCATCAATGGTGGGGCAGGGCTCAACGTTCTGTCCGTGGAAACGTTCAACAATCTCCAAGTGCCCTACGACCAGCTTCAGCCAACCAAGCCCTTCTCTGGAGTCACCGACGGCTCCATGGTCCCGATTGGGCAGGTCCGCCTCCCTGTCACCTTCGGGGCACGCGACAACTACCACACCGAGCTCATCGACTTTGATGTCGCCCACATCCGCCTGCCGCACAACGCCATCCTCGGGTACCCAGCGCTGGCCAAGTTCATGGCCGTGACTCACCATGGCTACAAAGATGCCAAGAAGTGGCGGAGTCATCACGGTGCCCTGTGAAGAGAAGGATGCAGTGTGTTCCCTCGAGCGAGCCTTTCAGGCCGCGATACTGGAAGACCCGGATCGCGGAAGCAGGAGGCTTCCCGAGACCACCCCCAAGAAGAAGAAGACATCGTCCGGACCGGCCCCTCGGGAGGCGGGCCCCTCAGGGCCCGTGTCTGCCCAGGGGGAACCTACTTCCATCGCATAGGAAAGCGCGCCCGGCGCACTCCTTAGGCAGGGCTCGGGGGCTCTCCCCTGGAGGGCCACCGACCTGGCCAGGGTCACAAGGGAGGCGCTTGGGCACCACATGGAGGCGTGTTTCGAAGCACGTTTCCCTCAAGAAGGAGCAAGGCAAGGAAGGTCAGACCCGCAGGAGTTTGTCGACAAGGCCATTCAAGAACTACATGAATCAAGAATCATGAGAGGTTGCCGCCGTCTACTGGCTGTGGCTCCCCATCCGGGCGAGGATGGTGGGCTGCGTGTCTGCATCGACGTATCAGGCTCAACCGAGCCGCCACGATGGGGCGCCTCTGGCCCTCACGAGTGGGGCGCTGCGGGGGCCCACCCCACAGCTACGTTCGCATGCCTTACGGCTTGCCGAGCGCGGTTGCAACGTGCCAGCGCCTCATGAGGGGCATCATGGAGGCTCAAGAAGACAGGCGATCCGCAGCCTTGGCGGAGGTGGAGATGATTCACAAAGAGCTACCAGTGCCTCTGGAGCCTCCCGAGGCCCCTGGGCCTGGGGGCTCGTGAGGATCGGCTTCCGCAGCCTACCGAGTCTGCTGCACCAACACCCCTTCGCCCTCGACACCCGCAGGTGACATCTTACAAGTTTCATTTCCAGCTGGGAGCGCCCTCCCAGGGCTGCATCGTTCCCAGGCCGCGTGGGTCCGTCCCTGCGGTATGTATCCCTTTTATTTCATGTCGTTAGCTTGCTTTGTTGCGGGCGCCCCTCGGGCTGCATCACCCCCAAGTCGCTCGGGCCAGGCCCAGCGGCATGTATCTCCCTTGCATTTATTTCTGGCTATGCATTCGCCCGTCATGCTTGATTACTTGATGCCTGTCCACGGCAGCTCTTCTTCTCCATGTCGACCACTTGCACGTTAAAGAGGGGGTACCTGAGCATCGCGACTCAGGGCTCTTACTGGCTCTCCAGCCCTCACCCTCTGGCCATGTCCACGACATCGCGACCTGGCATACCAGCGACGGCTGAGACAAGCTCGAGGGCCGGGATCCGAGGACGTAGAGTGCCGGCATCTAACCAAATTTGCAGGAACACAGCACGAGATAAGGCCCAGTGCCAGGCGCAACCCACCTAGAGGTAGGGCCCCGTGAGTCCCGCGCTGGCTCACGGGTGCCCAGATACACCTCACCTAGCCCTACTGTGCCGGCCACGTGTCAGGGCGGGGCTGTACATGCCCCAGGGGCTCCTCCCGGAGGGGAGCCCCCTCCCACGTACTAGTGGAAACACCATGCTCCGTGCTGGCTGACGACACTGCCGAGGAGCGGCTATGCCCGTACACATGCGGAAGCGCTATGCTCCGCACTGGTGATAAACAACTGAGGGTGGCCCCCGGGCCGCATCAACCTTAGGGAGCCCAGAGCTCAGTGTCTAGCCTCATCGCAATGCCTCCCCTCGGGAGCGCCGCGCGAGGGGGCTGGGAACGGGGGCTGCGCCTGGGTCACGCCCAGACGTACGCCACCCAGCCAAGCCCCTCGGGCCTGGTTCGCCGCGCGTCTCTCCCCGAGCGGAGCCAACGTATGAAGGCCGTTTGAGCGTCAAGGGGGACCCTTGAGCATCGTGACTCAGGGGCCTAACTGGTCCCGTAGCCCCTCACTCCCTAGTTCCGAAAGGCTAGTGCTGGGTGAGGCACGCGCGGGGCCGGGCTCTGCAGACGTAGAACGGTGGTCTCACTTGCATCTCACCTCATCACTTGCTGTTTGCGTGTCAAGGGGGACTCCTGAGCATCGCGACTCAGGAGCCTAACTGGCTCCGTAGCCCCTCACTCCTTTGGTCCCGTCCTGCTTTCCGGTCGGGGCTAATGCTAGGTGAGGTACGCGCGGAGTCGGGCTCTGCAGACGTAGAACGGAAGATCCACCTACATCACACCTCCCTGCTTGTTGTTCGTGCGCCAAGGGGGACTCCTGAGCATCGCGACTCAGGAGCCTAACTGTCTCCGTAGCCCCTCACTCCTTTGGTCCCGTCTTGGTTTCCGGTCGGGGCTAATGCTGGGTGAGGTACGCGCGGGACCGGGCTCTACCGGCGTAGAACGCAAGCAAGTAGGGAAGAAAAGCATAAAATTCAAGGAACTTAAAAGCAAATATTACAGTCCATACTGTCGTCTCAACACCAAACGCGAGTTTAAACGCCTTCCTGAGGCATGATGCATGTGCAGGAATTAAAAGCAGGACAGGAGCAGTAGCGGAGTCACTTGGCGGTGGTGGAGCAGCGTGGGTGGCCCCGCCTCATGGAGTAGCAGGACCGGAAGCATCCTGCTTCGACTTGGTACTGAAGGCCCGGAACTTCCCCAGCAGAGCCTCAGCGTAGCCCTTCATGGCCTCGGCACCGGCGGCAGCACCCTCGCCGCTTACTGGCTCCAACAGGCTGTCGAGGTCGGCGCTGGGGTCGCAAAGGTAGATGTGGGTGAAGACCCGCGTCAGCGCAGCAGAAGACAGGACACGCGCCTCGGCCTCGGTCGTAGGGCCAAGGCCAAGGGTGACATCCTCAAGAGCATGAACTAGGAAGGGAAGCAGCTTGGCGGGGCCGTCCTCGGCGCCGGCCAGCAGGCTCTCCAGGCCACTGGCGTAGAGCATCTTCAGCGAAGCACGAGCCTTCTTCTCCATGTCTGCGAAGGCCACGCGATCCTCGGCAAGAACCTTGGCCTTGCTGTCCAGCTCGACCTTCATCACCTCCAACTCCTTCCCCAGCGCACCTAGGCGGTCGTGGCGCTTCTTGAGCTTGGCCTCCCGGCCCTCGATGGCCACCTCGCGAGCCTTCATGCCTTCTTCCTGCTCCTGGCGAAGACGAACCTCTTTCGCGAGTTGGTCCCGCAGGCCTTGCAGCTCGTCCTCCAGCGCCTTGCAGCGATCGCGGACTGCAACCACCTCCCCTAGGGCTGCGTCACGAGCAGCCTTCGTCTCAAGGACGGCCTGCCTCTCCTCGTCGCAGGCCGTCGAGGCTTGAACCAGCGCCGCCCGGATCGAGGCGTCGGAGCGAATCCATCCTGAAGCTAGCTCCAAGCGCCCGACCACCAGGCGAGGGGCGGCAAGGAGATCCCGCCGCAGCCGGTCCAGTCCAGCAACAGCATGCTCCAGGACGGCAGGAGGAGTTGGAGAAACAACAGTCGGCGGAACGGGAGAAGAAGGCGGCAGCGGCAAGACCACATCGTCCTGACGTGGAGCCTGCTGTGCCCCAGCGGCTGTGGTGGCGGCAGTGGGCAAAGGCACCATAGGAGTCACTTGGGCCATGGGGGCTGAGCTCGCCCCAGCCAGCTCGGCCAGGCCTCGCAAGGACGACCGGGCGGGAGAAGCCCGCACGCCACGGTCACCCTCCTCCACAGGCGGAGGCGCTGCCGCGGATGAAGCCTCAGGAGCCCCCTTCGGCTTCTTCGCCGCGGGCGCCAGCCTATTCAAGAAATGCGAACGTCAAGCCTCGGCAGCGGAACAAGAAATAAAGATGAGGGTCAAGTACTTACGGATCATCGCCGGTGAGCTCGGGCAGCCTCCAGCCAAACTTGAAGCCCGACAGCCGGCTGGCAGGGTCAACCTCGGAAGCAGAAGGCGCGTCTGCAGACTGCCTCGGGGCAGGGGCAGACCCACGGGAGATCAGCCCGGTCCTGTCCTTCTTCGGGATCAGGGGCAGGCTCCCGCCGACCTGCTCATCTCCATCCTCGTTATCGTCGCTCGAAGAAAGGCGGAGACTACGGGGCCTGCACCGGGGGAGGGGAGCCCTCGACTCTCCGTCGGTCGCCTTGGAGTCAGGCCCCTTTTCCCGCTCCTCCTCGTCCTCCTCTTTGCTGGAGTCGCCGGAGGGCACGTCCACTAGTCCCACGGAAGTCGCCACGGGCACGAGCCCGTCCCCGTTGAAAACAGGCATGGACTCCACCACCTGCTCCCAGTCGTCGTGAAGGAACAAGGGCTTGGGAGCGCCCTCCAACCTTGCCACCTCGCTCTTGACTAGAGATTGGAGGACCGCGGCCAAATCTTCGTCGCCCAAGGCCACGGGGCTCGGATGAGGCCTCCACATCGGAGGTCACGCAGCCAGAGTAGATCTGGAAATTTGGAGGAAGAAGGGGGAGGCGCAAGAAAGGGGATCTGAGAAGCAACCGGAGAAAGCAAAAGGCAAAGCCTGGGCAGATGCCGTTCCTTTATCTACCTGCGCGGTTGCAGGAGCACTTGCGTCCCATCAACCGCCACGTGGCACCCAAGGCCGCAGGCTGTTAGGGCCCGCGGCGCTTCGCCCTTGCCCTTTCGCCTCTCGGCACGGCCAAGTCCGGGCGCGCCTTGGGCTCGGGGGCTACTGTCGGCGTTCTGGGAACGGGGGTCCCCAGACTTGCCTGCCTGCGGCCTGCGGCGTGGCTCAAAGGGGGCCCAGCACAGCCCATCTTCATCGACACAAGACTCAAGACCCTCGCGAGGGGCCAAGCCTCACGGGGCGGACGACGCGAACCATCCTCCGGCACGGCCTCGTCAGTCTAGCTCGCGAGGAGGCGGAGATATCAAGGCGGGGTACCTCGCGAGGTGCCCATGACGCAAGCCATGACGACTCAGGGCGCTAGGTGGGTGCCAGCCCGCGCAGCGTCCTCCTTTCCTCTTTGGTGCAAAGGGGGCAAGCGCAGCCGCGGAGTACCGAGGCATCAGGCAAAGGTTGCCATTTTGGTGCAACGAGACCAAGACCAGGAGGACTACTAGATGGACGTCACCGTGGAGCCCAAGACGACGTCACCACCAGAGCTTTGCGCAGGCGAAGACTGCTTTTGTCAGGAAAGTTGATACTTGCTGTCCCCCTTCAAATTAGCCCGCCATTGTTGGCTCCCTTCCCGCTCAATATTTGGGAAGAGGACCAGGGCCTCTATAAATAGGACTAGCCACCCCCAGGGTAGGGCAGATGGGGATAGAGATCGAGAACCAGCCACCCACATAGCAAGGGGCCGGCAAGTAAGAGTAAGGCAGTGAGTGAGAGAGAGAGAGAGAGAGAAAGAGAAAGGTGGCTGAACTCCTCCCAGCAGTTCATCGCCCCATCCAAGAACAGACCCTCGCGAGGCTGTTCTTCCTTGTATTGCTCATCACCATCAGCCCTAAGAGGCAATCCACCCACCACACACTGGAGTAGGGTATTACACCACAACGGTGGCCCGAACCAGTATAAACCTTGTGTCTCTTGTGCAGTTCTTTCAGTAGTCTAGATCTTTGCGAGACAGAGAGGTAGAAGGCGTAATCTCCGCGTGCACCCTAGTGTTTGAACCTTAAGGGTCTGCCGGAACCCGAAATCCGACAAAACATCTTCAAAATTAGAAATAATGTTAATTTGTAGAAGGATAGGTAGAAGGCGGCTGTTGTACCTAAACGGGTGTGGATCCAATAACAAGTTCGGAGTATTTGTCAGACGAGTAGGACACCACTGTCAATTTCGGCACAGAAATGACATTGATTCTTGTTGGACCTTCTTGATCAACTACAAGTAATCTCTCAAGTGCAGGTGTGTCCTTAATGACCATACCGTGGTACACATCTTGTGATGTCTTCTTGCCGCACCAGCAACACACATAAATAGTCCGGTGAGTCATGGAGGTGATGTGGAAGGTACTCAACCCATTGATCGCTTGAAGATGAAGGTACTCGAGTGTAGTACAGCCATGGAGCAGGCGCTCCATGTCATCGTTTGAGAGCCAGACGGCGACGAGCTCGAGGTGCTTCAGTCATGGTAGAATAAGAGCGGGTGTGTCATTAAGGGGGATGGTAGTTCCTGAACTTGGCAACGCGCAGCGTGGGCGTGAGGCGGAGTGCGGACGTTGGCAGCGATCGCATATGCCCATCATCAAAAGTGAGCTCCTCGAGCTGATCTAGGGCGGGGGATCGGAACCAGTCGTCAAGCTTGGCTCGGTCCTTGCCGTTGGAATGGAACTTGCCCATTCTAAGGCCTCTAGTTGGGCCAAGGTGACTGTCGAAGATCTTGGAGACAACAGCCAAGCTTTTGCAATAGCCATGGCAGAGCTCGTGGGTGTCGATGAGGTCGAGAGGGATGGAGTTCCATAGGGGGCGCCACCGCAGGGAAAGGACTATTGTCCGCGCCCCATATTTGATTGGGAGGAGGGAGATGATGATTGTCAACATATCATCAGGGAGGCTACTCATGAAGTCTAGGCCTGCTGGAGTCGCTTGCGGTTCTAGCTCGCCCCGCCTCCGCTTGTTGGCAGCCCCATTCTCCACCTCTGCAGTCTCCTTGTCAGCGGCGCTTTCTAATAGAAATGGGAGTGCCGTGAATATTTAGTTAAAATAGGGCAAAAGAAAAGTGTATTGGTAACTAGAAGTTATTAGGTAGGAATATAGTAAGAAAAGCGAATAACAATTGGTTGCTTAAATACTACACAATTCATTTGACATTGCTGGGTAAGTCAACATGAATATAGTTGAAAAGAAAACTTACTTCAAACAAAGTCTGGACGGATGATTTTGTCGGGGAAGTTAGCATATATCTCATGACCAGGTGATACGTCTCCAATGTATCTATAATTTTTGATTGTTACATGCTATTATATATTCTGTTTTGGATGTTTAATGGGCTTATTTATACACTTTTATATTATTTTTGGGACTAACCAATTAACCGGAGGCCCAACCCAAATTATTGTTTTTTTGCCTATTTTAGTGTTTCGCAGAAAAAGAATATCAAATGGAGTCCAAACGGAATGAAACCTTCGGCAGTGTGATTTTTGGAACAAACGTGATCCATAGGACTTGGAGTGGACGTCAAGCAATCAATGAGGAGGCCACGAGGCAGGGGGGCGTGCGTACCCCCCTGGGCGCACCCTCCACCCTCGTGGGCCCCTCGTGGCTCCATCGACCTACTTCTTCCTCCTATATATACCTACGTACCCTAAAAACATCAGAGGGCACCATGAAAACCTAATTCCACCGCCGCAACCTACTGTACCCAGGAGATCCCATCTTGGGGCCTTTTCCGGTGCTCCGCCGAAGGGGGCATTGATCACGGAGGGTTTCTACATCAACATCATAGCCTCTCCGATGATGTGTGAGTAGTTTACCTCAGACCTTCGGGTCCATAGTTATTAGCTAGATGGCTTCTTCTCTCTCTTTGGTTCTCAATAGAAAGTTCTCCTCGATCTTCTTTGAGATCTATTCGATGTAATCTTCTTTTGCGGTGTGTTTGTCGAGATCCAATGAATTGTGGGTTTATGATCAAGATTATCTATGAACAATATTTGAATCTTCTCTGAATTCTTTTATGTATGATTTGTTATCTTTGCAAGTCTCTTCGAATTTTCAGTTTGGTTTGGCCTACTAGATTGATCTTTCTTGCAATGGGAGAAGTGCTTAGCTTTGGGTTCAATCTTGCGGTGCTCGATCCCAGTGAAAGAAAGGGAAACGACACGTATTGTATTGTTGCCATCGAGGATAAAAAGATGGGGTTTATATCATATTGCATGAGTTTATCCCGCTACATCATGTCATCTTGCTTAAAGCGTTACTCCGTCCTTTTGAACTTAATACTCTAGATGCATGCTGGATAGCGGTCGATGTGTGGAGTAATAGTAGTAGATGCAGGCAGGAGTCGGTATACTTGTCACGGATGTGATGGCTATATACATGATCATACCTAGATATTCTCATAATTATTCGCTTTTCTATCAACTGCTGGACAATAATTTGTCCACCCACCGTAATACTTATGCTCTCTTGAGAGAAGCCACTAGTGAAACCTATGGCCCCCGGGTCTATTCTCCATCATACAAGTTTCCAATCTATTTTATTTTGCAATCTTTACTTTCAATTTATATCATAAAAATACTTATCTTATTATTATTATCTCTATCAGATCTCACTCTTGCAAGTGGCCGTGAAGGGATTGACAACCCCTTTATCGCGTTGGTTGCGAGGTTCTTATTTGTTTGTGTAGGCACAAGGTGACTCGCGCGTGGTCTCCTACTGGATTGATACCTTGGTTCTCAAAAACTGAGGGAAATACTTACGCTGCTTTGTTGCATCACCCTTTCTTCTCCAAGGGAAAACCAACGCATGCTCAAGAGGTAGCACCGGACCCTTTTATATGCAGTGCAATTTTAGTACCGGCTTTCAGTACATAAAACTTAGAAATTTCTTTCCAAAAGCCAGTGCCAAAATAGGAATCACCATGTTCATCAAGTCTTATAGTAGCAACGATTGTAAATCCATGGTTTGTGTGCAGTATGACATACATGCAGTCTGGATCTATGTAAAGGGAAAGATTGTGCACTACATAATATTTTGCATAGCAAGGGATGCGCTGTAGAAAATGGTAGGATTTTTAAAGAAAATATGGTAACATGCAAATATGGGCCCAAATTGAAAGAACTATACAATAGTTGAAATCGAAGGATAAAAATCTATAATTAAACAGATAGGGTAAACATGATGTCATGGAAATATGAGAGCAATCGAAAGAACAATACATCATTAATTTTCCTAATATAGAAAGAAGAGGGGCAAAATCCCCTTTGACATTTATGGTGCATGTGGCACCTTTTATCCAAATGTAGCAATATTTAGAATATGTTCAGGAAAGTAGGTCATGCCAACCGATTTAGGGTGAGATTGAACATACCGCGCGCGTCCTCAAGTGATCCGGTATGGTGAGATGGAATCTCTGGAGGAGGTCACAAAGTCCTGCAGTGTCGGCGCACTGTACATCCTATGAATGAAAGAAAACCCTCAAATCAGCTCGAATAAAAATGAATTCACAGTGATTTCCGCTGGGTGATTAAAGGAGGCAGATGAACGGGCATAAGAGATGTGATAATATCTCAATAAATTAGTTACCTTGTCTTCCATGAGAAAGAACCCTCAGTATGGCAGATTCCACAACTGAGCGGAGCTGGGTCGACCGTGAGCAACGTCGAGAAAGTCGATGGCGATAGGCGGCGGCAAGCGAAAGTGGCGTAATGCAGTAGGCTTTGTCATAGCCTGGCGGCGGTGGCAAGCATTGAGCCAAGTGTTTACCGCCGCGATAGGTGGTGCCATGGCATAGACGTGGAGGAGCTTGTGCAGGTGTGAATGGGGATCGAAGGGGGACCGAAGGGGGTGGCGGGCGGGGTGAGGGTTTTTGTGATGTGGGGATGGTGAGGGTTTTCTTTTTTATTTTTTGAATTGGGTGGTGAGGGTTTTCTATCCCACAAAGAATTTTGGAGGCGACGGTTTGCTAGAGCGAAAATGAAAGTCATTGCACACGGTTCCAATTTTGGGAACCGTGTGTGATTGACGTACTACCTCCATCCTGGTTTATCGGTCCCCCTTTGTAAGTTTTACCAAATTTTGACCAAATATTTAAATAAGAAATGTTTATGCATGTCACCAAAAATTATATCATTGAACACTATGCTCAAATACCCATCCAATGATATAATTTTTGCTGACCTACACTAACATTTTTTCAGTTAAACCTTTGGTCAAAATTTAACACAAATTACAAAGGGGACCAATAAACCAACACGGAGGTAGATTCCATCAACCGAACGGGTTGCGTCCATATCCCACGGTTAGACATAAGTAAACATAGATTCAACATATTCAGACATCGATTATAAGCATACACGTACATAAGCATAGTTCAACCGTCATTAAGCATACTCAAGCATACATAGTTCGATCCATCCCACATCTCATCTCACATGCCGGCATGATCCTGAAGCTTCTCCAGGTACTCGGCGTACGCGCCATGCGCCACCCTGCGAGAATACTTCTACTTGAAGGAGCCAATGGCCCGGCCTCTTGCATGTGCCAGAACACTTAGATATGCGTCATGAAGCTTGTGGTTGCAAAATGGACATCAATAGCCATCGTTCCAAGTCCTAATACGCCTGTTACGCATTCCCGCATAAAGCTCCCTCAGGATTTTCCTCTTGTACCTCCTCTGGCCATCTTCATCCTCGCTTTCCACATCGTCAGACAACACCTATACAAATAGTAAAACAAATTTGGCATCAAATCAATGATTACATGCCGTGAAGTAGGATTAGGAATTTTTGGCTATTTATTTATACATATCCAGATATTATGGTTCGATTTTTAAGCACAGTCATCTATGTAGAGACCAATCTTGAAGAAAATAATGGCACAAACATATGTAGGTCATTCAAAATCTATTGTCAAGTCCTGGCTAGGAATTATTAGCACGAACACTAACCCTTGTCGGATTACTAGCAGAAATCATTTGCACAGATGAAACAACTAATCACTTATCACTTGTACCATTCAAACAATCAATACACTACACGGATGTAACGAAACTTACTCAGATTTCATGGATTGGGACAACATAACCATAGAATTTCTATTCCAAAAAGGGGGAGGCAGGAGTAACCAGAGAAACCCTATGATCTATTTGACACATAAATGGGTATAGATGACTAATCAGCTATCCGTCATCGTCGGAGTCATCACCGGAGTGGTCGTCAGAGTCGTCACCAGAGTGGTCTCGAAGTGTTCGCCGGGGTCGTCACTAGAGTCGGCGTGGAACTCCGCCTCTGGTTGTGGAAGCTCGACGCCATCGACGATGTCAGGGTGCAACGATAACTCGCCGGCGGTGACGGCAACCTCTATCTCCATCTCCACACCGTGCTCCGGTGCTTTAGCAGCCCCGACGTCGCCACTCCCTTCGATGGGATGCTTCGGTGGCATCCTCATACACTGACGGCTTTGAGGACTGAGAGCGAC
The DNA here is from genome assembly GCF_018294505.1 of Triticum aestivum. NCBI lineage: Eukaryota > Viridiplantae > Streptophyta > Magnoliopsida > Poales > Poaceae > Triticum > Triticum aestivum. The sequence continues at coordinate 220,096,932 of NC_057809.1, forward strand.
ATCGAGAATGCAAGCGAAGAGAGAGGATTGTGTGTGTGTGGCGAGGGTGGGGGTGCGGCCACTCGGGCGCACCATTAATATGGAGTATTGGGGGTTGTGGGAGAGAGGCGGGCGGCGGTCAAACCGATGGCTTGCCTCCCAGGTGAGCCTGCGCACCGGACTGCTGGCATGCCTACCAAAGTTTCACACAGCTACTTGCATGCCTCCCGATGACACTACGCAGCGAGCACGCCTCCGTCAATTCACACACCTGCACGCACACCTCCCCGTCTGTCTGCGCCGCGGACTGCTCACATGCGTCCTATCGTGGGTTTGTCACGGCAGATGTCCTTGTGAAAGGACTTAGTCGTGGAGCCATCACAACGGGTTAGCTTAAAGGGGTTAAACCGGACAAGGGGACACGGGGATTTTATACTAGTTCGGCCCCTTCGATGAAGGTAAAAGCCTATGCCTAGTTGTGATTGGTATTGCTAGGGTTTCCATGACCAGGGAGCGAATCCGCTTTGACTGGCCATCGAGTTGTTATCTGTTGTCCCTCAACCGCTGCCGGGTCGTCCCTTTATATACATAGGTTAACGCCCACCGGTTTACAGAGTCCCGAGGCCGGATCATAAAGGTGTCCAGCTCGGTCTCTATTCCTCTAACTTACAATACAAGTTTACATAACAAGGTCGGTTTACATCTACAGGTGTTAACTCGCCTTTGGGCCTTGGGCCTTCACAAAGCGCCATCATTCTTATGTCTTCACGGGCTTCTAATCTTCATAAAGTTAACCCGGCTACTCCTGGACGGTTTACATCCAGTAGTGATATCCCCAATGTTAGGCCCCAGATTGGTTTGAACTGGTTCATGTCAATCTTCAACACTTAGAAAAACTCCTCCTTTGCATCTTTACTTTGATCTTGTAAACCGCCGTGACATCATGCTCCAGGATCATAATAAACCGCCCTGACATCATCTATTCATTGAAGCTGAGGATTACCTTCATTAATGCATATCCAGTCATCGAGGCGACACCATTATTAACTATCCATTTTTGAGCTCCTCAATTCCCGCACTTGTCGTTTTATCTCTTCGCCTTATAAATAGGGCCACAGGTCCTTATCATTTTTTCCCTTCATCTCCTTCGCTTCTTCTTCCTCCTCGCGAACCTCTGCCTCTGAGCACCGCCGCCATCACCAAGCTTCTCCTCTGCTTCGACAAAGGCCGCTGCATCAACCTGACCGTTACCAGAGAGCTACTGCATTCCTCTATTGCTTCATCAGTCGATGTAAGTCCTTTCCTTTCCCCCCTTGTAGATCTGTCTAGGGATTCCTTGTTCTTCGCAGTTCATTGAAGTTCATCAGGGCTCCGGTGCTGCTCTTCCATGTTCCTCCTTAGTATATGGATAGAAACTTCACACTTGATGTATCCCATGCAATGGCTTATCTTCTGTTACCACCACAAACCCTTATGCGCAAAAAACTAATCTGCTCCTTTGCGAACTGCTTCGGGACCAACCTTTTTTAGGTCTAAATCTTTTTGTTTTTCCTGTCTTATGGTAGATCTAAAATTTTCAAGTAATCTTGTGAAACCTGTTTTCCTTACTTGCCTTAGATCTGTACCTTCCGCATCACACAGTCGGTTTACCTTTATAGAAAGCAAGCTATCACATACCATTAGTCCCCTTGTAAACCGGCAAACCCTTTTTACCTCCATTGTTATACTCCGGTTTAACAGCATGTGCATACCTTTGTTCTGATATTGTCTTGCCATTCATTATTGTATCAGTATCCGATTTACGCAATTTCACACATCTGTATATGTTTATTCCATTGCATCTTGCGTTCCACCATGAATGACTCATAAACCAACATTTCTTTTTCAGCTTTTCGTTTCACAATGGCCGAACAGTATGCCGCTTGCAACTGGGCTCCTTCCCGGATCATCGAAGAACAATTGAACAGAATGGTCAATATCGGCACCTTGCCAAAGAAAACGGAAATCCGATGGCGAGTTCCAAGAACAGAGAATCCTCCTACCTCGAGGCAGGGTGAGGTAGTGATCTTTGTCGACCACATAGGCTGTGGCTTCAAACCGCCTGGGTCGAAGTTTTTCCGGGATGTTCTTGCCAGTTTCCAACTCCATCCTCAAGATATCGGACCCAACTCGGTGTCCAATATATGCAACTTCGAAGTCTTCTATGAAGCATACTTACAAGAAGAACCCACTGATGAGCTGTTCCGGGACTTTTTTCATCTGAACCGGCATACAGAGTTTGTAAATGGTACCAATACTGAACTTGGTGGTGTCTCTATTCAAAAGCGGAAGGAAGTTGAATTCCCTCATGCCAAACTGAACAGTCACCCTAAGGAATGGAACCAGACTTGGTTCTACTATAGAGATACCTCTCCTGAAGATGAGAATCCTCTTCTAGGCTATCATGATCACCGGCTTTCCAACACTCATCCAATGTCGCAACGTTTAAGTTCTGCAGAACGGGCCAAATATGCCCCTCAGCTCGCCAAGCTCCGGGCCTTCATGGCCAACGGTTTAACAGGTGTTGATTTCGTGCGCTGCTGGATATCTTGGAGCGTCTTGCCGCTAAGCCGCCGCCCCGGTTTAATGTGTGAGTATACCGGTGAGGTTGAAGACCCCCAACACCATATCAACATTCAGATAACCGATGAAGAGGTCACTGAAGGCGTAAAGAAAATTTTGAATGAATCAGAATCAGTCTGTCGCCAAACCGGCTTGAACCCCTTCTATACTCAAAATAAACCGCCTGCTGTAAGCACTATGCTTCCTTTTTATCTTTGATATCTTTAAATTGTTCAAGTTGTAATCTTTCTTCTGTTTATGTATGAATAGGGTGATGATCCCTTCTAGAAACGGAAATCCGCAGATAAAGCGGTAAAGCCATCCATAGATAAAGCGGCAAAACCATCCCGTCCCAAAACCAAAGCCGTTAAGCGTACCTCAAAGCGGAAAACGGCTGACCGGATCAACATGGAACTTGATGAAGATGCAGATGATCCAGAAGTTGAGGTAGAACTTGACTCACTTGGCTCCCTTTTATTGCACCTCATTAACAGTGATCTTTATCAGGAGAACATAGAAGGCAGCCAAGCTAATGGTGTAGAGGTAATTACCCTTTCCTATGGTTCAGACTCTATGCCAACACAAAAAACCCGTCAAGTATTCCGGAAAGTAAGCTTTTCTCATCCTCTTGCTTACTTGGATCCAACATTTATTTTGAAGACGCAGCAGCATGAAGCTCGCCGGATAACCCAGCACAGTGGCCAACAGGTCACTTCAGCCGGTTTACCTGATACCCCGGTTCAGAAGCGCCGGTCTGAGGTCTCTCCCACTTCTGACAATTCTTATCCCAAGGCAGGTTATTTCAGACAACCTCTTAATCCATCCGATTCAAATTATTAGGTGACACCTCCCTCATCTTCTGGCGAGTCAACAACAACCGAACTCCCTCCTCTTAAAACTGTAGCTGGGTAAGCATTCAAACCCTTTCTTCAAATGCGTTGCAAATCTTGAATAAGATGCTAAACCTCTTTTAATTTTGTTCGCAGAGCCAAAGCCAGACCCAACAAGAAAGCTCGGGTCAACAATCCGTCAGAAGACCAGGCAGTTTTTGAAGAAGAGCAAATAGGTGAACCGGACCAAACTCATGAGCCGGAGGGCCCTCATCCTGAAGCTACCTTTGATGAACCACCCCTTCAAGACCGGGACATTAATGAACATCCAGAAGCTGATCCTACTATGCCTGACACTGAACGGAACTCCAAACCGGGCTAGTCTGGTGAGAGGTGCTGATACTCTGTCATCACTTGCAAAAACCACTAAAGGCCAAGGAGATGATGTTATCATTACTGGCATGGGCCACACCTCTCCTGGCCATCCCGTAATCTTGGCCCAACATAGTGCCAAAGAAGAGCGTGCTGCTAGGGAGAAGGGAAAATGGAGCACTGACTTATCAAGCTATGCCCATCTCAGTGCTGAAGAACTTCACTCCGGTTTCTTAAACCGTCTGCACTCAAACCATGACTATGAAGCCGGTTTGGTGAACTTGATGAAGGAACGCTATGAGGTATTTTCATCTCCCTTTATTTCTTGATTCCAAAGTTGAAACATTAGCCCAAGTAGCCCCCAAGGGCTGTTTTATGATGTTAATCGTAAACCGGGTCTTTGTAATACTTTAATCCTCTCCTGCTAACCCTGAAAATGTCAGGTCTTTAGTGAAAACAAAACCGGATACTTTACCAATGCAATTATGTAGCTTTCCTCAGTGTAGCCCCCATGGGCCGGTGTAGCTTTGTGAGGTAATCTGGGTCTTTGAAATCCATCCGTCCGTTTTGAACAGATGTACATTAGCCCCCAAGTGTCAAGGATAATGCTTGCATTGTTCTGGAGACTTATAAAAGATGTATTAATAATAGAGCAAATAGGCATTATCCCCCAAGTACAAAGTGCATAACTTGTTATACGCTTAGTACTTAGAAGAAACATATCCTGCTATTGACATATCTTTACTGTTATAGGCCGAGCTAAGAAATAGGGATGCCCGAACCGCTGATTTGCAAGAGAACATGAAGTCCCAACAAGCAGAAGCTGTGAAGGCCAAAGAGGAGCTGACCAAAGCCCTGACGCGATGGAAAAGCTGAAGGAGTCCTTTAACAAGGAACATGCTGACTAGGAAACCGAGAAGGCCGGTTTAACCAAAAGGCTGAGGATGCCGAAGCAGCCCTGAAGCCAGTTGTAGATGAACTAACTGGTTTGAAGCGGCAAATCAACGCTATGACATCCGTTGTATTTGGTAAGTATCTCCTTATGTTGTTTGTCCAATTCATGAGACTTTGATGTTTACCAGTTGGGCTGATATTAAACCATGACAGGCACTCGCATTGCTCATCTGGGTGCTGATATGTGGATGAAACTTAAAGCGGCTTATACCTTAATAGAACAGCTTTACTCTGGATCCCAGCGTGCTATATGCACTGCAGCCTACAATAAACCGGCGCATCACTGATAAAAGAAACTCTTGAGAAGCTGGCCATGTTACCAGCCCGGATTACCGAACTGAAGAAGGCAACCGCAAGGGCAGGGGCGCTGACCGCACTAATCCGGGCCAAAGCATGGATTCCAGATCTTGAAGTGAATGACATTATAAAAGGATATCCAGGTGTGAAGGAGGACGGTTCAAACTTCGACAATGATGATCTCCGAACGCTGACAAAAGAGATGCGGCCCATAGCCAGCAAACTGGCCGAAGACACAGACTTATCTCATTTCCAGCCACCTTATGATACTGAAGGGAAGAGACAGCCTGCCGAAATTCATGAAGTTGGAGAACTTGTGCCTCCAATCCGTAAGCATACTTACGCTCCTGACATTAACCCCTCCAGCCTTATCCATGAAGAAGTTGTGTTTCAAGCTTTAACTGGAATTGATTGGTCAACGGTTGATTTCCAGCGTCTGGGGAGGGATGAAGAAGAAGTGACTGCACAAAATGATCCTCAACCGTCCAGCCGTCCAGACGAAGCATCTTAAACCGGCACCCGGTTTACCAGCTATTGTGTGCCACTATTTAGAAACAATTATTCAATTGGAGCCGTTTTGAAGCTTCTTGTAATAGGATAGCAAAAAACCCCTTTATCTGTCATGCCATCAAACATGTATTGTGGTGCTTTGACATTGTGAAAACTTGCTCCACTTTTTGGGATCTATTTATGCATAGCCCATGATGATTTGTGTTCCTGGATAAAAGAACTTGAAAGTGTCCTGGTGGTTTACCACTGGACGGGTCATGATGCCCAAAAATAGACAATACTTGGATGAATAATCAAAGTGTATATATAATAACATCTGCAACATACCTTGTTGGCTGACCAACTGCTTGTATGGTAAAGGTTTAAACACCAATCCGGAGTATTGATAACTCCGTCCTTAATTTTGCCGGATTATGATAATAAACCGTACCAAGATAGAATAAGCACCGAGTTTTCCTTATAACACTGGCGACTTGTTTGTCAAAACCAGACCGTGTTAATGATCGCTGGATTATAACTGATCATGTACTGACAACGTGTAGTTGAAAGCCAAACCGGGTCAAGGACGCCGGTTTATCAAAAGATATTATGAACCTCAACAAAGGCTAAAAACTTAGTAAATAGAACTCAAAAAGAACATGCGAGGCTTTTTACGAGCTGCTAGGCTCCAAATCGAGGCTTTTCATGGGATGCCAGACCGCTTAGTTAAACCATTTAACAAAGCCTTTTAAGATGGGCCTCCAATTAACCAATCGTCGTTTTAACTTTGACAAGTTCAGGGTCTGTATAAGATTGACTTGTCAAACGTTCGGCGGGTCATACCAAGATTACCTGGGTAGGAGTGGCTTACTTGATGAAGGCAGGCTAACCCGGGGTTTTAGGTGAATACACCAGGCTTCCAAGACGTGGCTTGATAGCAAATTATAAGGGTCCTTTCAAACTCTTTGTTACTTTGCACAAAGAGCCCCCAAGTAACTTTTTGAGCTGTGCTCAGTGGGTGCCCATGTTTGTGTTTGTGCTTTTTGCAACACTCTCTTTGGCCCCACATAATGTCCTTTTTTGGCTTAACACCTATCAAAAGGTGTAGCTATGGTGTGATAACAACCAAGCCCCCTAGTGATATCCTTTTGTTGTCGTGCGACTGCAGAGACCGGTTTAACAAAACTCCGGTTTGTCAGTAGAAATTCTTGTAAGCACACACATGATGTAAAAAGAACAGAGACCCCGCTTTATTCGAGGCTCTGGTTTATTATATAATATATACATTGTCATAAATATGTACATACGAAGAGCTTGTGGCTCAAGTATAGTAAGGCCGAGGAAGAGCTATATTCCACGGCCGCTTGGTCTCCTCCTCCGATTTACATGAGTCTTTGTGCTCTCGAACATCAATGAGGTAGTATGACCCGTTGTGCAGGTTCTTGCTGACCACAAAGGGTCCTTCCCAGGGTGGGGATAACTTGTGCATATCAGTCTGATCCTAGATGAGCCGGAGCACCAAATCTCCCTCTTGAAAGGTTCTGGTCTTAACCCGGCGGTTGTGATAATGTCAGAGATCTTGTTGATAAATCGCCGAACGTGCTGCTGCAAGATCACGCTCTTCATCTAACAGGTCCAGGGAATCCTGACGTGCCTTCTCATTATCAGCTTCCACATAAGCTGTCACACGGGGCGAGTCATGACGGATGTCACTAGGAAGAACTACCTTCGCTCCATAAACCATGAAGAAAGGTGTGTAACCCATAGATTTGTTGGGTGTGGTGTTGATGCTCCATAACACAGAAGGTAACTCCTCAACCCAACAACCAGGTGTCTGTTTCAAAGGAACCATAAGCCGGGGTTTGATACCTCGCAAAATTTCTTGATTTGCCCTCTCCGCTTGACCATTAGATTGGGGGTGAGCCACCGATGCTATATCGAGCCGGATGTTCTCACGTTGGCAAAATTCCTCCATCTCTCCCTTTGACAGATTAGTACCATTATCACTTATAATACTGTGTGGGAAGCCAAACCAGAATATCACCTTTTTGATGAATTGAAACGCCGTGGCCGCATCACATTTACTGACTGGCTCTGCTTCCACCCATTTGGTGAATTTATCAATTGCCACTAACAAGTGGTTTTTTTCCTTGGATCGTTTGAAGGGCCCAACCATATCAAGCCCCCAAGTCGCAAACGGCCAAGTTATTGGAATCATCCTCAACTCCTGAGCCGGAATATGAGCACGGCGTGCGAATTTTTGACAACCATCACATCTTTTGACTAAATCCTCTGCATCAACGTGAGCTGTTAACCAGTAAAAAACCGTGGCAAAAAGCTTTAGCAACCAAAGAATTTGAACCGGCATGGTGACCACAATCCCCTTCATGGATTTCTCGCAAAATCTCACAACCCTCTTGAGGAGAGACACAACGCTGAATTGCCCCTGAAACGTTGTAACGATGTAACTCTCCATTGAGTATGGTCATTGACTTGGAACGCCGGATTATCTGTCGGGCCGAGTTTTCATCCTCCGGTAACTCACCCGGTTCATGTAAGCCAGGTACGGGATTGTCCAATCCGGTATGACATGCAACACTGACACCAATTGAGCCTCCGGATCAGGAATAGCCAACTCCTCCTCTGTTGGTACCTTGACCGACGGATTATGCAGTACGTCAAGAAAGACATTTGGTGGGACCGGTTTACACTGAGAACCAAGGCGACTTAAAGCGTCTGCCGCTTCGTTCTTTCGCCGGTCTATATGGTCCACCTGATAACCCTTGAAGTGATCAGCTACTGTGTCCACCTCTCGTTGATACGCAGCCATGAGTGGGTCTTTGGAATCCCAAGTGCCAGACACCTACTGAGCCACCAGATCTGAATCCCCAAAGCACTTAACCCAGCTTAAGTTCATTTCCTTAGCCATCCAAAGACCGTGGAGTAAGGCCTCATACTCAGCTGCATTGTTAGTAGAAGGGAACATTAAACAGAGGGCATAACAAAACTTGTCACCTCTTGGGGAAGTTAGTATGACTCCAGCCCCCGAGCCCTCCAACTGTCTGGATCCATCAAAGTGAATAGTCCAATACGTATTATCTGGCTTTTCCTCTGGTGCCTGCAACTCCGTCCAATCATTGATGAAGTCCACGAGTGCTTGGGATTTGATCGCTATGCGAGGTATGTATTTGAGTCCGTGAGGTCCAAGCTCAATAGCCCACTTGGCAATCCGACCAGTTGCTTCTCTGTTTTGAATGACATCTCCCAGAGGGGCTGAACTGACCACTGTGATAGGATGGCCCTGAAAATAATGTTTAAGCTTCTGGCTTGCCATAAACACTCCATACACTAGCTTCTGCCAACGTGGATACCTCTGCGTTGACTCAATGAGCACCTCACTGATATAATAAACCGGCTGTTGATCCGGATACTCCTTTCCAGCTTCCTTGCGCTCCACCATAATAGCCACGCTAACAGCTCGGGCATTAGCAGCCACATATAGCAATAACGGCTCTTTATTGATCAGGGCTGCAAGCATAGGCGGTTCAACTAACTGCCTCTTTAGATCCTCAAACACTTTATCAGCCGCCTCGCTCTAGACAAAATCATCTGTTTTCTTCTGCATCTGATATAAAGGGATGGCCTTCTCCCCAAGACGACTGATAAACCAGCTCAAATCCGCAATCCGACCGGCCAAACGTTGAACTTCATTGATACACGTCGGTTTAGTCAAATATGTAATTGCTGAGATTTTTTCCGGATTAGCCTCAATGCCTCTGTTTGATACCAGAAAACCCAAGAGTTTGCCTGCCGGGACACCAAAGACACACTTTTCCGGATTGAGCACCATCTTGTAAACCCGGAGGTTGTCAAAGGTTTCTCTCAAATGATCTATCAATGTTTCCTCCTTCCTGGATTTTATCACGATATCATCCACATATGCATGAACATTACACCCAATTTGCATATGAAGACAATTCTGAACACAGCGTTGATAAGCCGCCTGGGCACTCTTAAGCCCAAAGGGCATGGAGACATAGCAGAAGGCTCCAAAGGGAGTGATGAAAGCTGTCTTCTCCTGGTCCTTAACTGCCATTTTGATCTGATGATAACCAGAATCCAGAAAACACAAAAGGTCACAACCCGCCGTAGCATCAATGATCTGATCAATACGAGGGAGGGCAAAGGGGTCTGCAGGGCAAGCTTTGTTCAAGTCTATGTAATCTACACACATACGCCAAGTGTCGTCTTTCTTAAGAACCAGCACCGGATTAGCCAACCACTCTGGGTGAAAGACCTCCACGATAAACCCTGCGGCCAACAACCGAGCTACCTATTCACCAATAGCCTTGCGCCTTTCTTCATTGAAGCGGCGGAGAAACTGTTGGACCGGTTTAAACTTAGGATCAATGTTAAGTGTGTGCTCAGCGAGTTCCCTCGGCACACCTGGCATGTCAGAAGGTTTCCATGCAAAGATGTCCCGGTTCTCACGGATGAACTCGATGAGCGTGCTTTCCTATTTGGGATCCAGGTTAGCGCTGATGCTAAACTACTTGGATGAATCGCTAGGAACAAAATCAACCATCTTAGTATCTGTGGCTGATTTAAATTTCAACGCCGGATCATGTTCCGTAGTTGGCTTTTTCAAAGAGGTCATATTAGCCGGATCAACTTGGTCTTTATAAAACTTCAACTCCTCCGTGGCACAAACCGACTCAGCATAAGCTGTATCACCTTTCTCACATTCCAAAGCGATCTTCCTGCTCTCGTGTACTGTGATGGTCCCCTTATGACCTTGCATCTTAAGCTGTAGATAAACATAACACGGCCTTGCCATGAACTTAGCGTAAGCCGACCGCCCAAACAAAGCATGATACAGACTTTTGATTTTCACCACCTCAAAAGTCAACGTTTCTGATCTTGAATCATGATCATCTCCAAAAGCCACCTCTAAGGCTATCTTGCCCACTGGATATGCATACTTACCAGGCACCACACCATGAAAAACGGTGTTTGACGGTTTAAGACTCTTATCTGTCAACCCCATACGACGGAAGGTATCATGGTATAGATTGTTGATACTACCTCCCCATCCATGAGTACCTTAGTGAACTTATATCCCCCAAATTGAGGGGCCACCACTAAAGCTAGATGACCCGGATTGTCCACCCGGGGGGTGATCCTCTCTACTCCACAAAATGGGTTGCTCAGACCAGCGCAAATACCGAGGCACCGCCGGTTCAACAAAGTTCACTGCCCTCTTGTGAAGTTTCTGATCACGCTTACACAAGCTAGTGGTGAAGACATGATACTGCCCACTATTTAACTGCTTAGGATTGCTCTGATAACCCGACTGCTGCTGCTGTTGGTTCCCCTGATGGTTGTAACCTCCCTGGTTGCCCTGATTCCCTTGATTGCTGTATCCAGTTTGATTGCCCTGAAATCCTGAACCGGAGCTTCTGCCTCCGTAACCCGGCCCATGGAAACCACCTCCTGAACCGCCGGGTGGGCCATTATCGTACTGAAACATATTGGAGTTCTTGAAATCTCGCATGATATAACAATCCTTCCAAATATGTGATGATGGCTTCTCCTTTGATCCATGCTTTGGACAGGGCTGGTTTAACAGACGCTCCAAATTGGGGCCTGAACCGCCACCTCTCTAGGGCTGCTTGCCCTTACGGCGCTAACCATTCTCCTAAGCATTGGTGTTAGCCACAAAGTCCAAATTGTTGTCGGCATTGTGCTTACCATTGTTCCCATGGCCTGCCGGATTATGCTGCTGACCCTTGGTGCTACCGTTCTTTTTTCCCTTTCCCCGGTTTGTCCTCCTCTGAGTCAGGTCTTTGGCATTATCTGAATCAGCGTATTTAACCAAAGCGGCCATAAGCGTTGACATATCATTGCAGTGACGTTTAAGCCTTCCTAACTTCTGTTTGAGCGGCAGAAAATGGCAATTGCCCTCCAACGTTAGTACTGTGGTATCTGCATTGATACGATCCGATGAATGCAAAATAGCTGAGACCCGCTTTACCCAATGGGTTGTGGACTCCCCATCCTCTTGGACGCAAGCGGCCAAATCCACAATTGACATGGGCTGCTTACAGGTATCTTTGAAGTTCTGGATAAACCGGTGCTTCAATTAGGCCCATGATCCGACATAGTTAATTGGTAAGCTCTTCAACCAAGTACGAGATGTTCCTTCCAACATCATGATGAAGTATTTAGCACATACTGCTTCATCCACATCCAACATTTCCATTGCCATCTCGTATCTTTCAACCCACGCCTCTGGTTGCAGATCAGCGGTGTAATTGGGCACCTTACGGGGTCCTTTGAAATCCTTGGGCAGTCTCACATTACGCAAAGCAGGGGTAAGACATGGCACTCCTAAGGAACTGAACACCACACCTGGTTCTTCTGAAGCGGCAGGGTGAACCGGAGTAGGTTGAAGGGCTCCGTGCCGAGCTGCTAACTCGGTCTCTCGACGTGCGCAACCATGATCCACTACATCCTACGCATTAGCACCTCCCCTTGCCGGGTTGTGCCCTCGCGGCAAGTTACGGCGACGTGCACTGCTTGACACGGTCGGTTCATCCTCAACGTGCCTGTTGTATCTCCGGCTTGGACGGGGGGTGGAATGAATCCTCTCACGACTGTGAAAATATGCCTGCTGCTGGTTTAGAGCTGTCTGAAGGAGATCTCTGGCCCGTCGTGCCTCAATCACAACTGGTGACTCGCCGTCGGTTGGGAGGGCTGCCAATCGTGAAGCGACGGCCACAATGTTGTCCAACGGGTTGGAGTAATGCCCGGGAGGTGTTGGAACATACTGTGGCACAATGTTGTTCTGACGAGGCGGGTCCGTCGTGCGCGGTTGAACTGGCGCTCCTGTTCCTGGCGCCTCCGTCCGGTTTAATATTGGCTGGTTACTCGTTCCTGCTCCTGGCATATTAAAGAGATTTCTTGGCTCATAACTCGGCGGGAGATGTGATTGATACCTTCTTCTCATGACTTCCTCTGAAGCATTCTGATCCAGCCTAATCCGCTAGGCCTGAGCTTCCAACTCGGCCCGTTCTATAGCCATCCTAGTGTTCTCTGCCGCTAGGTCCGCTTTAGCCTGAGTTATCTGATCTTTCACCTTTGCAATCTCCGCATTGTGCTGATCCCGGGCTGTTGCGTCCACTTCCACGGCCATCAATGTTACCAAAGCGTCGAACAAGTTGGACATAACTTGAGCCGGAGGTGGCGCAGAGCTCCCCGCCCCCGCCGGCGTGGCTGTTGCTGAACCGGAGAGCATTGCTGTGGCAGTGGATGAGTGGGGCGCTGATTGTGTACCGACCATGAAGATATCAACCCGGTTTGGCAGATCAAGGGAATCCGGAATACTATTGCCCTTGGAACCTCCGCTAACCCGGCCATCCTGCAGCTGATAGAGCGATTCGGTTTCTCCAGAAGACTCGTCGTCGGAGCAGACAACGGTTTCTCCATCGAATGCCGGTCCGTCCTCATACTCTGCTCCATGGATGACACCTACGGAAACATGCTTTGTCATGGGCTGAACCGGGGACGGGTTTGCATGCTGAGCCGTCTCGATGATGTCGGTGCAGGTGTCCGGCTCAGGGCCCGGTTCGCCAATCTTGCCGATGAAGACGTGAATTCCACCAAAGGGGACCCGGTACCCGTATTCGATTGAATCAGCCTCGGGGCCCCATCCTGCGTTGTCGATGTAGAGCTTGCCACGACGACTCTTCGTCATCCGGCTCACAGTGTATCCCTTGAGTCCATCAAAGCTGCCCTTCAAGAACTTGAAACCATCATGTGATAGCCCCACGGTGGGCGCCAACTATCATGGGTTTGTCACCGCAGATGTCCTTGTGAAAGGACTTAGTCATGGAGCCATCGCAACAGGTTAGCTTAAAGGGGTTAAACCGGACAAGGGGACACGGGGATTTTATACTAGTTCGGCCCCTTCGATGAAGGTAAAAGCCTACATCTAGTTGTGATTGGTATTGATAGGGTTTCAATGACTAGGGAGCGAATCCGCTTTGACTGGCCCTCGAGTTGTTATTTGTTGTCCCTCAACCGCTGTCGGGTCGTCCCTTTATATACATAGGTTGACGCCCGCCAGTTTACAGAGTCCCAAGGCCGAATCATAAAGGTGTCCGGCTCGGTCTCTATTCCTCTAACTTACAATACAAGTTTACATAACAAGGTCGGTTTACATCTACAGGTGTTAACTCGCCTTTGGGCATTGGGCCTTCACAAAGCGCCATCATTCTTATGTCTTCACGGGCTTCTAATCTTCATAAAGTTAACTCGGCTACTCCTGGCCGGTTTACGTCCAGTAGTGATATCCCCAACACGTCCCATCAACTCACGCCTGCTCGCATGGCACACGGGTCCTGCGGCAACACGTATATTGTTTTTCTATTTGGATGATTAATGTTGCCGCTTTATTGCTTAACCGAAATATGGCACATATCCATTGTTGGTCTAACGCTCATGGTTCGAATAAATAACCCGTTTGGGATATTGGTTCCCAATTATTAATAATCTCCCGTTTGTAATTAGATAAATATTACATCAAAACTGGTCTCAAATTTTACAAAAAAATTACAATGCCACTTTGTATTGGTGTCCATATGACAACACGATAAGTTTCATGAACTTCAAATAAGTTTTGGATGTACTAGAATTTAAAAATCAAGATTATCAATGTTTGAAATTTGTTGCACGGGGAGTAAACATGCACCTAGTGAGACACATGTATTTTTGCAATCCATTTAGGTGCACTGTCACGTGTGCATGTAGCTTAAATTTGATTTTTGCACATTATACCCATAGAAAATCAATCAATTAATGTACTAAAACGTATTAATGATCTCTGTGATTTTTTTCAAAATTAAAACGCCCCTCCTTTGGTAACAAATGTTTACTGCGTGATAATTAATTTAACATGCATCGTATTTGTGGTGGATTCGTGGTGTGTGGGTGTGGGTGTGTGCGTCTGGGGGTGGCGGGTGGCTCGTAGTACACAACGAGTTGTGAGCCACCGTGTGGGTTGGCCGTTTTGTTAGGCAGGCTGGTGCCACATCAGAGTCGTGAAATCGTTATTTAAAACATTACACAACCCTTTCATACATACATGTTTTGGCCACATGCAGTCGATGGTTGTCCTACACGACACTCGATACTCGCGTGTGACGCTTTCTGTGGGCCCGCGAGGTCGTCGTCCATCACTTTTACGAACAACCGGCAGTGAGGTTAATTTGACCAGCAAGGTAGAAACTTTTTTGTTTGTGTTATGGTGGTATGTAGTACGCGTCGAAGAGGTGGGAGGGGACTAGCATATATACTATACGTACGCGTCCGTGAACAAGTACACCTCACTCAGTGTCGGGAATTTTTGGTTTCCGAGGCACGTGCCGCATCAAAATTGTGAAATTGGCTAATCAAACATCACACAACACCTTTTTAGGCCACATTCATGCATGCAGTGGTTATCCTAGCTAGGACACTCATGTGTGATGCTTTCATGTGTGGGCCCACGAGGCCATCGTCGATGCATGCATGCATCACTTTGACCTACATCGGGAGAGGTTAATTAATTTCACCGTCGATGAGGATTCTTTTGGGTTGTACATATTACGGCAGGAGGATATAGTATGCGTTGAAGAGGGGGGAAGGGGACCATCATATGTAGTACGCTTCATGAACCTCGCTCTGTGTGGGTGCATGGTTTACGGTTTTTGAGGCATGTGGCACATCAAAGTTGTGCATTTTGGGCTTTCGACATATATATGTTTGGCCCACATGCAAAGAGGTGGTGGTTGTCCTCTCGCACCCACTTAAGCGGTTATCAGCGATATCGACGCTTTCCATCTGTGGGCCGCTTGGTCCATCACTACTTTTTGCCTGACAACAAGAGAGGTTAATTTGACTTAGCAGGGAATTATTATTTTTGCTCTAGGATGACATGCATGATACAGTTTGAGCACACACACATGCATGTATACGCATGAATCCCTCCCATTGAGTCGAAGTGGCTAGTACAACGACACGTCATGAACCGATCTCGCTCTGTGTGGGGAGCTAGTGTATGATTTTTTACGCACGCGCCACATCAATGTTGTGAAATGGTATTCAAACATGCATCCACGCATCACCTCCATACATATGCATGTAGTGGTTTCCTTCGAATGATACACTCCCTCGCGTGGTTATCGGCGACAAGCCTATATATTTGTGGGCTCGTGTGGACATCCGTGATCACCTTGCCCAACAACAAGATAGGTTACCATGGCGGATTCTTCATTTGGTTCGTGTTATCGTAGTATAAGTCATGGTGAGATTCAGACCTAATTAAGTTTCAGCGCATATACTATGCACGCATGCATGCATATATGAATCCCCGTCGTTGGCTTGAAGTGTGGTGTAACATACATATGCATCGTCAACCTAACCCTCACTCCGTGTGGGGATTTCTAGTTCGAAATCACGGTGCCACATCAAAGTTGTTCCATTGTTACTCAAAAACACACGCTCCATACATATGTTTAGGCCACACGCATGCAGTGGTTGTATTCGGGGACTAGCCACTTGCATGATTATTGGAGAGCTAGCCCATCTCCGGGGTCGCATGGACGGCCATCACTTTGACCAACAACAAGAGAGAGGTTGTACGACCAAGGTGGATTATTCTTGGTCTGTTTTACGATCCATCTTGGTGAGATATATGCCTCTCTAGGCCGCTGACTGAAAGTGTGTGTGTGTGGGGGGGGGTTGCTACATCCCACTTTCCTAGGTGACCCTCGGTTGGGGGGCATGCATTCATAGCTTAATTAGGATTCCCTTCGTGGCAACACGAGGGGGTGGGGGCTGCTAGCTACTTCGCACTTTGCTAGGTGAACCTCGGTTGGGGGGCATGCTCATAGCTTAGGATTCCCTTCGTGTCGACGTGAGGGGGGGCTGCTAGC
>NC_057809.1:220113628-220114375 GCF_018294505.1 Triticum aestivum
CATAGCTTAGGATTCCCTTCATGCCGACAGAAGGGAGGGACAGCTTCTAGCTACTTCACACTTTGCTAGGGTGAACCTCGGTTGGGGGAAGGGCATGCATTCATAGCTTAGGATTCCCTTCGTGCCGACACAAGGGAGGGGGTCTGCTAGCTACTTCGCACTTTGCTAGGTGAACCTCAGTTGGGGGGGCATGTGCATTCATAGCTTAGGATTTCCTTCGTGCCGACACGAGGGAGGGGTGGCTGCTAGCTACTTTGCACTTTGCTACACTACAAAAAAAAGACACATCCGTGACATTTTGGGCCGAACGAAAAAAATTCCTATCATACATATGACACTTCTATGACGATAATTGTGACAAAACCCGGTATCATCCCAGATGTGGTGGGCTCCTACTTCTATGACAAAAAATCATGACAGAAAATGGGCTTTTCGTCCTGGGCGGGCCGAAGACGCAGCTGCATGACATTCTTTCGGCCGTCCATAACGGAAAAACCCGTGGTAGACGCGAGGGGGAGGAAAATTTCGGGGAGTTCCCGGTTACGGTGGGAGGTTGGGGGCCGAGCGATGCGCGTTTCTCTCATACACGTACGCGCGTGTGTGCGAGGCGTTGGCTCTAACTGAACCCGAGCGATTGCACTGCAGGCTACGCGTTACTGAACCCGAGTGATTGATCGATGGCTGTTAACTGAACCCGATCGAGCGATTCCTTCGCTACTGCTGCTAACTGAAGCCGATCGATTGGAT
>NC_057809.1:220114931-220142996 GCF_018294505.1 Triticum aestivum
CAATAGGACCCCGTGGTGTGGAGGGCTGGATGAACAGTAGACGGTGGAGGGGTGCCCGTGGAGGGGTGGTTGAACAGTAGCCGGTGGTGTAGCGCATGGTGGAGACTGGATGAACAGGAGCCAGTGGAGGCTAGAGGAGGTTGACGGTAGCCCACGGAGGCTGGAGGAGGTCGACGGTGGAGATGAACAGTATCCCGTGGAGTCTCGTTTTGCTGTACGCCACACCCCTCCCGATGAACAAGGCCCCCGTTTCGACTGTAGGAGGTCCGTTTCGTCCATTTTGCGGTACGTCACACCCCTCCCGATCAACACGACCCCCATTTCGACCGTAGGAGGTCCGTTTCGTCCATTTTGCGGTACGCCACACCCCTCCCGACCAACAGGACCCCTGTTTCGACCGTAGGAGGTCCGTTTCCTCCGTTTTGCGGTACTCCACACCCCTCCCGATCAACAGGACCCCGTTCCGAACGTAGGAGGTCTGTTTCCTCCGTTTTGCGGTACGCCAGGCCTTGTTTCCATCGCCTGTTCCGTCCAAGCCCTCTCGATGAACACGACCACGCATTTCGTTTCGACCCAGCCGGTTGGCTCCCACTTGTTTCGTTGCCTCCCGATGAAAACGATGCATTCCGTTGCCTCCCCATGAACACGACGCATTCCGTTGCCTCCCCATGAACATGACGA
This sequence comes from Triticum aestivum, assembly GCF_018294505.1. Lineage (NCBI taxonomy): Eukaryota > Viridiplantae > Streptophyta > Magnoliopsida > Poales > Poaceae > Triticum > Triticum aestivum. Next base: position 220,115,613 of record NC_057809.1, read on the forward strand.
CGACGCTGTTTCTCTATTCCGACCCAGCCATGTACACGAGCCCTGGCCGTACATATGCGCGAGTAGGCGTTCGACACCCCGCCCGTATGTACACATACGTGGCCGTATTTTCTTTCTTGCACCCTGGCCACTGTACGTACGTGTACATGCTACGTGCGCGCCTCTACTACGACACGTGCGCGCCTCTACATCCACCAGTATATATGTACGTACACGTTCGCGACCAGAATGACAACGCTACATACGCTTCAACCAGGTGGGTCTCGAGTGTCAGGCACTTCCTTGCGTGCAAAGATGTAGCTGGTGGGTCCCAGCAGTCAGGGGGGAAACATTTTTTTTCATGAAATACGGTGGCACGTCCGGTGGGTCCCCGCTGTTAGGTGGACGAATAATTATTTTGCACATAATAAGGAGGCACTTCCTTGCTGGCCGTGGACCCAGCTGTCAGCCTATCCACGTACAGTCCACGTCCGATGGAAGCCGTTCCTTGACCACGTTGACCATGCCACGCCGAGAGCACCAGGGCGGTGGTCGATGGCGAGGCCTAGGAAGGGGACGACACGGAGCCGGGGAAGACGCGGCAGTGGATGCCCATGCGTAGAGGAGTACGAGGGTTCACTGGTTTGCTGCATTGTGAGGCTGCCGTCGCCGCAGAATAACACGGGGTGTGGGTGAGTAGAGGGATGGCCTGGCCAGCGGTGGGAGTAGTAGGGGGCGGTGAGGCCTCCGCCGCATCGCAGCCGGCCACGGGAGGCGGGAGCACGAGACACGACCGGCGCTGGTTTGGGCGGCTGGAGCAAGAAGACCAGAGGTTGAAGAAGCACTACGGTCGTTGGATGGACATCGTACGGTCACTAGAGCTAGAATTGTGCATATTGACTAAGTTGACAAAGCCCTCTGTCCCCGTCAACTTAGTAGGCCCACAAGTCAAGCTGCCACTATACTGGGTCCCAGCTAACAGGGGGAGTATTCATTTGTTTTGTGCGTAATAAGGAGGCACTTCCTTGCGTGCGAAGATATAGCTGGTGGGTCCGAGCTGTCAGCGGCGGTAACGTTATTTTCGTGAAATACAAAGGCCCTTTCGGTGGGTCCCTGATGTCAGGTGGAGGAATCATTATTTTGCACGTAATAAGGAGGCATTTCCTTGCATGCGGCCGTGGACCCAGCTGTCGGCCTCTCCGCGTACAGTCCACTTCAGATGCATGTCGGTCGTTGACCATGTTGACCAGGCCGTGCCGAGAGCACCAGGGCGGTGGACGATGGCGAGGCCTAGGAAGGGAACGACATAGAGGCAGGGAAGACTCGGCAGTTGTTTCCCACGCGGAGGGGAGTACGACTGTACGAGGGTTTACTGGTTCGTCTGCCATCGCCGGAGAATAACAACAGGTGTGGGGGAGTAGAGGGATAGCTAGGCCAGCGATGGGAGTACGGTGGTGCGGTGAGGCCTGCGCGGCAGAAGAGCCGTCCGCGGGGAGGAGGGAGCAGGGAGTCCCGCTGACGCTTGTTTGAGCGGCTGGAGCAGGTAGAGCAGAGATTGAAGAAGCACGACGGCTGTTGGATGGCCATCCAACAGTCACTGCTTGTGCGTCAACCTTTTTTTAAGGAAAGCCTCAAATCTGTGGAAAACAGCATACGGCCCATCTGCCATTATTTCTAATAATTTACAGCCCATTTGCTAATTATTAAGGTTTTTTGGAGCCCATATTCTTTTTGTTAGCATTACAGCCCATATTGTGGCCATGGTTAAAAAAATATACGAAATTTTGCATATTTCGGTGCGGTCCGAACTGTTTTTAATCCAGAAATTTCGACTCACATTCAAACTAATTTCAAAAATAAATGTATATCAATATAAAATCCAACAAATTCTCCATGCATAAAAATTCATGTAATTTAAAATCTCCAAATAAAAAAAGATATTTGAAACTAATTGCCGGTTTGATGTGTTTTAAAAATGTACAAACCATTTCTCATAATTGATGGGTCATTTTCTCGGCCAGCCGAATGAAAGCTCTCCTCGTCTTGAAAGATTTGCAGCCCAACAGGCCTGACAAAGCGACTTACTTGGCAAATCACAAAAAAACTGGGCTGTGGCCATGGACCCAACTATCAGCCTCTCCATGTACAGTACTATTCCGATGGAATGTCGTTGACCACGTTGACCACGCCGCGCCGATAGCACCAAGGCGGTGGACGACGGCGAGGCCTAGGAAGGCGACGACGTAGAGCCGAGGAAGACGCGGCAGTGGATGCCCACGCGGAGAGGAGTATGAGGGTTCACTGGTTTGGCTGCGGTGTGAGGCTGTCATCGCGGCAGGGCCTGGCTAGCGGTGAGAGTAGTAGGTGGCGATGAGGCCTCAACGGCAGCACAGCCGGCCAATGGAGGCAGGAGCAGGCGGTCTCCCCGGTGCTTGTTTGGGCGGCTGGTGCAAGAAGAGCAGTGATTGAAGAAGCAGCAGGACCGTTTGATTCAAATCCAACGGTTACTGCTGCTAGAATCGTTTGTTGACTAAGTTGACAAGCCCTGCGTACGCGTCAACTTAGTAGGCCCACAGGTCAGCCTCCCAACTGGTGCACCCCAGATGTCAGTGGGAGGAATCATTTTTTCGCGTAATAAGGAGGCAGTTGATTGCGTGTGGCCAGGCCAGCAGAGGGAGTAGGGTGGGCCGGGGAAGCCTGCGCGGCATCACAGCGGGCCACAAGAGGAGGGAGCAGGTAGTCCCGCCGACGCTAGTTTAGGCGGCTGGAGCAGGAAGATCAGAGATTGAAGAAGCACGTCGGCCGTTGGATGGACATCCAACAGTCACTGCTGCTAGAATCGTGTGTTCACTGACAAAGCCTTGCGTAAACAAGCCAACCTTGAAATATGTGGCGTGTACAGCCCATTTGCTATTATTTTTATAATTTTTACTCATTTTCTAATTCATATGGAATTTATTGCAGCCCGTTTTCCATTTCTAGAATTGCTGGCCATTTTCTGGTCAGTACCAGGGTCAAAAAATTAACTAAATATGTGGGAAATTTTGAAAATTCGCAAATTTTTGCTGGGGAACGAAATATTCTTAATCCAAAAATTAATACCCATACTAAAACAAATTTAAAAATAAATTAGTACTATGTCATGTTAAATCCAATGAAATACGTATAAGATATCAGTGAAGAACAAAAACAAAAAAAGAAACTTATATCCCATTTGCTATAATTTTTTTGGAATTTTCAACCCCTTTTGATATTACTTTTAACAGACATTGACCATACTCTTAAGCCAGGCCGGAATGCATCGCTCCTCGTCTTGAAAGATTTGCAGCCCAGTAATTCGGAGAAAACAAATAGGCCTAGCTTGGGTATTCTTCAAAAAGAAATATTGGGCTACCTATTTTCCCAAAGAACTGGTACATGAGCATTTAGCTTTATTTATTTACTTATTTATGTTTAGGGGACCATGAGCATGTACCTGGGCCGGATTCATGTGAGAGCCTCCCTTCCAGTTAATTATGGGCTTCTCTATTGGGCCTTCGTCAGTGGGCTGCATGTTATCAACAAGTGGAAAATGTGTTCCGTACAAAAAATAGTATGCGCTACATACGGTACGGGGCACTAAAGGATCAAACCGTGCAACGACTTCCAAAACATTGTGTTTGTCATTCTAACAACACATTTATTCAACCAACAGACAAAATATACTACTGATTGTACATTGAAAATAGCAGCAGCAACAACCAGGGCTGGGGGTGCAACAGAAGCAGTAAGCAGGCCAGAAGTGTGAAGTCGCAACTCTCTCTTCCAAACCAAACATCAGCCATCATTACAAAAGGGCTACCAAAAAAGAACAAGTGTATGCATCAAACTAAATAAAGATCCTACTACGCCAACTGTACGCATCTAACTAATTGGCTCAGTTAGACGTTACTATTTATTAAGCTGTGGAGATTGGCTGATGGCTTGAACCAGATGGGTGCCTGACGGGGGAAACTCCAGCCAGCAGGTCGAAGTCTGATACTTGCGACCCTCTCTCCTACTTTGGGCTGTAGAGCGTGGCGGCACATATCAGGGTATGGTGCATGCAGAGACGCATGGTACGTTGTGTACACACAGTTTTGCCTGATGAACGAAACAGCGCTGCCATCATGATCCTTGCCGTCAGTTATCTCCTGGTTAATCGGATAATTCAGTCCGACAAACAGAGAGCATGTAGCAAGACCTTGCAGTGACTGTGATTGTATTCCGCGAAACAACACGTCTGGTACATGCGAACGATCATCAATCTTTCGTCGTCGTCTAATCAAGCCAGGAACCACCTGCAACTGTCATGCTGCTTTTCTTTGAAAGGTTCTAGGATTAGGAAGGGTAGGGACACCAGGCGGCCTACAACATCATATCAAGTTGGAGTCAAATAAAAAAGGGCTCTTGATTTAGTCAATCTTAAGAACAGCATGTTATGAGCATGAATATTTTTTCAGCAAATGTTGACAGTAATATAAGCAAGCCATCATGATATCATAGGAAAATAACATATTGTTGTAACAGCCATTTGTAGCGATGACTGGAGTAGGCCAGCAATACGTCCAGCCATAGAAGGAGTCGACAGCGTAAATGAAGCCCTTGTGTTCAATGGCATCAGAGAACCATGGAGCATGTATGATCCTGCGATGGACGTGCAGATTTATCCACTTACCGCAGTGACCTGTCAGATAGGCGAGACCGCGGTTAAAGAACACAATTAGCCTGAAGTCTTTATAATTCGCAGATCTTGTGGGCACTTGGCAGATTACAACCTTGAGCAAATCAAACTTGGTATCATGTTGGCTACTGTAAGATTCCGAGTATTCTGGGCCACGGTGCCAAAGCAGTGTAGTGTTAATCAAAGGAAGGGGGATCAATCGCCGAGTGTAGACCTCCACGAGCATCCAGCTGCCGCGCCGTCGACGAGCACCATCCAATACGTGTTCTTGCCGACCCAGTACATACCGTTAATGTAGTTGAGGCTGACGGGGATCGGATCGCAGTCAAGGGGGTTGATGCTCGCCACCCTACGATCGTTATGCTGCGTGACACGCCGTTTCTGAAGATCAGGCGGCATCAGCAAGCAAGGAGCTGGCTTAAAAAGCTCCGGCCCGAGGGCTTTGAGTAAACAGTACAACCCCGACGAGCACGCGGCGAGCGGCATGGTACTGAGATTGTCCACACGTGAAACAATGAGCTTGATTACCTTCGTGGGGAGCGAATTCCGGCCACTCTTTCAGCGGACACTGCTCGGTTCTGCCATTGTTAGTGCTTGGGTTTCGGACAAGGGGGGAGGCGCCTTAGCGGGGATGGAAGATTGGACGAGATTATGTGCGGACAAAGATGGAGAAGCGAATATGTGTTGCGGGAAGTGGATAGGTGATGATGACTACAACATGCCGCTTGACTTACGAGACACATACCAGCAGCATAGGGTCATGTCGATGCCAGACAACTTGCTTGAGTGATCACAGTACTGGTACTCCCTACAGTGTTATGCCCTAACTTGCTTGAGTAGAGTAGTAGAGTAGGACTCTGCTCTACTACTAGCACCGGAGGAGTAGTATATTCTAATCTAAAATAGTTACAAACTTCAATGCCCGAGCATGGAACGACTACTAACCGTGCTCAAAGACCGTGTCTACGTAGTGTTTGGACATGGGCGACAACCTCAACGCAAATGGTGCTGCTCCTGTTGCACCGTATGTGTTTCTGTCCTTCCTGTTTGAAATCGTGGTAGAATTCATGTTTCTACTCTGTATCCTACTACTATGCTAGTCCACATGATTAGTTTCATCTCTGTTATAGCCGTCATGATTTATTTTGTGCTTATTCGGATTAAATCTTGTAGTAACTTGCTCATATATTCAACTGGTGCAATGTCCCCTACAGCCACTCCCGTTTCATGCACAGCCTGGTCGATGCCTCCAAGGAGCCCTTCATCCACTGCTATGAGTGCCCGATGCCGTTTTGTGGCTCGCCGGCGGACATGGTGCATCACCTCACGGATGCGTGCAGCGGTCACTGCTGGCCCTTGGCGGAGAACATCAAGTACGAGACGTGCTACCCGTTCACCATGCCGGAGTCGCTGGAGGATCACCGCCGCCTACTAGTCTCGGAGGAGGACAGCAGCGTCTTCCTCTTGATCGTGGGCACCGGCAAGGCCCGCGCGGGCCACCAACCCATCTCTGTAATGTGCGTCAGGGGCGACGCCACTGATGCTGACACTGACACGAGGCTGATGTATGGGTGCGTGGTCAGTGTTACTACCCCTCCAGGTCGCGTGGGTGACACCGACCTCATCGAACGGACTTGGACTTTGGGGAGCCGGGACTATCCCGCCAATGTGGACTTGGAAAACCCATGGCATCCTTTACCCGCCGATGCGGTGTACGGGGACTCCAAGGAGGTTCACCTGGACATACGCATTATCAAGTTAAATGTTGATCATTAGTCTTCGCTCAATGTAATCCGATGTCTAAGCATGTGGAGACTTCCATGCAGGATCTTGCTCTATTAGAGTATCACGCATGAATAAAAGTGTATCCGTTTATGGTTTAGTCTAGAATCTTCCATGTATGAATTTTTACTACAGTACTGGTGAAAGACTTACGATGAACCATTTCTTACATCTCCTCTGCCTGCTTGCAAGTCATCCTGATTTAATCCCTCGGTCTAGGTGTATAAGGGCATGGTTAATATTACTTAATAGTATAGCCAACTATTGACTATAACAAAGTGCCATGTCATCTGTAGCCAACATGTATAACAATCGATACTCAAAAACTATTTCTTAAAGATCATTTCTTGCAAAGCACAATAAGTGTTATTTCTTCACAAGTTTTGGATGCAGGTTGAACAGTTGAACGCTTTTGTTTGCAAAAGATACCTTTTTATCTATTTCACCCGGATGTTTGTTAGCTCTAGAGATGAAATAATATCTGAACAAACCTATTGATACCCGTTACACATGAGATGACCCCCACATCCTTTGTCAAAATAAACAACTCCCCGATCAATTCATTTCACTCTTTGGTGCAACGCACGGACACCTTACTACTATAGATTAGTACGACCAAAAATTGAACTAACATTATATATAGTACGATAAATGCTGATGCATGTCACCTAAAATTATATCATTCAAAACTATGTTCAAATACGAATCCAACGATATAGTTTTTGTTGACATGCACTAACATTTTGTCAGTTAAATCTTCAGTCAAATTCAGTGGGGGACTAATAAACCACGACTGATGTAGTACAAGTGTATAGGACGGCGCTGCACGGGAGTCTCGCCTCTCACCCCGCTCGTGGCGCGGCAGTAAAGCCATCATATCACAAAACCCAACCACTCCCAGTAATAAGTGGCCTGGTAAAATAAACGTACAGGCAACCATCACATCCCTCCGTCTTTTTTGCATTTCATCTCTCTACATTTACTTTCTCCGGTTCATCTCGCACACTCGATCCCTAGCTACTACTCCTAGGGCTAGTTCTTTTGGCGGCTTCCCCAGCTTTTCCCACAAGACTAGTCACAGTGGAGAGTAACAATAAGGCGCCTCACTCATTTATTTGGGCTTCTAAACTACTACTCCGTCCTGGTTTATTCCTCACCATTGTAATTTGTGCTAAATTTTGACCAAAGATTTAACTGGTTTATTCCTCGCCATTGTAATCCCTCCGTCTAGGTGTGTAAGTCATCTTACGAAAACCAAATAATCCCAAAAAACTTAGGCGCGGTGCATTAACTTCTACCTCGTTTCTTATTTCTTGACATATCAACCAATAAGAGATAAAGAGTGTGCATGCTTTTAATGACTTGAGATATCAAACACGACATGCAGTGGTTAGTTCATTGCATGCAATACTATTAATTAGCAAATAAACATTAATGTTTCTCGTTTTCTCCTCCTCCTTGGTCATGGTGCACAGCCTAAGATGACTTACTCACCTAGACGGATGGAGTAGTGCATGTGACATGCACTAACATTTCATTAGTTAAATTTATGATCAAAATTTGACACAGATTACAATGGGGACCAATAAACCAGGACGGACGTAGTAGTTATGGGATTACTAATCTAGAAGCCTAAAAGAACTGGCCCCTGGTACTCCTACTAGTAGTAGTACTCAAGTTGGAATTCCAATTGCACGGCACAACTTGTTAGGCAAAAAAATTCGATACAGGGTGTAGGAAGCGGTTTGGGAATTTGCATGCCTTTCCAACCAGTGAGATACTCCGTACAAAGTACGACAGAGAAATAACAACAGAGAATGAAGCTAAAAGTAAACAATCAAACGAGCATTTTTGCATTTGTTTTGCATTGAATCGTTTCACAAGTTTGGCTAGTGTTATTTTTCTACTTTTACAAAAACCGCATTGTAATGTTAAAACGTGCATTTGCATGTACATAAGTAATAGTAGTACTCCCTCCGTCTAGGTGTATAAGTCTTCCCTCCTTGGTCACGGTGCACAACCAAAGATGACTTATTGACCTGGATGGAGGGAGTAGCACAGTCTGCAAGCATATATCGAGAGAGACGTGTAGTGCGATAGTATATAGTAAAGTTTGTGCTATATGCACGTACTTGCAAAATGGGTACGAATACACAAGGTTTCCAATCTTTCCCTTTTACATACTTAATTAAGGACGCTAAAAATTCATGAACGTTTGGGATTTATCATTTGCGTCCCAAAACTGATGAGATCGCCTTACGAAACAAAAATTATACTCTTCCTAAAAGCCATGATGCTCGCAGGAGCGCTTGCGGCGCGCCACGAGTGCCCTGGTGCACGGCCGTTTCCCAGCGCGCTGACACAACGCCTCTTCCTTAGCCTCACAACTCACGAGGTGCTGATTGGCGGCTTGCCGGCGGGCGAGCGCGATCTCACCGGTGTGGTGATCCGGCGCCAACAGGTACTCCTCCTCGCTGGAAGCATGCACCCGGTCCATGTACCACCAAGCGTAGATGAGGCGCTTGGGCCCGACTGCACTCAGGGCATTGGCACGAGCGTCCTCCGCCACCCTCACGGCCCTCGCACGAGCATTCTGCCAAAGAGCCAATTGCCTGACTCTCTCGGACACGACATAGGCCTCCCAGGAAGCTTGTTCCGTGGTGTGCTTCTCTTCCTCGGCCTTCTTCTCCACCTCTATTTTGGCGCGCTCTGCTGGAGGCAAAGCCTCCCACAAGGCAACATCCATTTCTTTCCAAAGCTCCTCAAGGCTGGGGCGGCTCGGCGTTCTCCTCGTAGCGGGGAGCCGACGAGTCCTCCGGCGCGCGTGCTGGCGAGATTGGGAACACCGACGCATCCACCTCGACGCGTCGCGGCGAGGAGCGGAACACCGACGCGTCCTCCTCAACTAGTGGCGGCGAGGAACGGAACGGCTACGCGTCACGGCGAAGAGCGGAACGGCGACGCGTCCTCCTCGACTAGTGGCGGCGAGGAACGGAATAGCGACGCGTCACGTAGCGGCGAGCAGCGGAACACCGACGCGTCCTCCTTGACTAGTGGCGGCGAGGAACGGAACGGCGACGCGTGACCGTCCGCGCGGTGCAGTGAGGGGCTCCTAGGGCTTGGGAGGGGTGATGCCATGGTGGTCGACGTGAGAGGGAGGGGGAGGAGATAGCGATGAACGTGAACGTGAGGGGGAGGAGATAGCGATGTCGTGGGAGGTGCAGTATTTATAGCGAGCAATGGCACACCTACATAAGATATGGACTGAGTTGCACTGACTTAACTGCAGGTCCAGTTCCGTCACTGACATGTGGGCCAGACCCCTGTTGGTCCCATATGTCAGTGACCCAATGCACCTGCAATTAAGTAACAGGTACGTGGGCATATTTGTTGGAGTAAATTACGGGGGAGAGAAGGGGTGGAAATATTGCTGGTCACAACGGATTGGACGAGCGTGGGGGGAGGAGAGTCATGCATGCAGATTTTTTCACACAAGGTGGAGTGGTGGGACCGCGAGAGGGAGAAGGAGAGTTTGGCAGGCATATTGTTCCCACACATGGAGAGGAAATGATTTGGAGACGAACGGGCTTCCTGCAAGTATGGGGAACGGTGCATAATAAGTCATCTTGCATGCCGGGCTAGGTATAGTCTCAAGTCATTAAAAACATACACGCCCCACACATGTTCATATTTCTAGGTGCACTAAATTATTGCATGCGATGATTAAGGCTGGCCATATGGTTGTATCTTAGCTGGTATCATGCACATGGGAATAGCAAACATGTTGATGTGGCAAAGAATTAAAGAAGAGAGGGGGTTAGAGTAACTAGTGTTCATGCATGCATTGGTAAACACATTTTTTTGTGAAGAACGACAGCACTAGTTTAGTACTTTTGCAGACTTCAAAAACTATTCCACCGCCTCTACTATCTTGCTAAGAGTAGGTGAAAATTTTGAATCGAGCCCTTTAAACTAGAAGGGAGGTAGTGGTACTCTAATAGCTAACCTTGTTGTGATGACAAGATAGGACATGGCACGCACCTGGACGAAGGAACTAGTCTGCATTGTGCATTTAAGTTTTGTCTGAAGTCAATGTACCTCTACTTTCACCAGACTTATAGAAAAATGTGTCAACATTCACAATGTCAAATCAATATTTTTACACTCATTATAAAACGTAGTTCTTATACTCATTATAATCAGTATTGTAGATATTGATATTTTTAGTATAAATTTGGTCGTGGGATTCCATTGATGCCTGTCAAAGCATGGAGGAAGCGGAGCTTAGGGCTTGCATTTCCAGTCTCTGCATAGGTATTTCTCTTCATAATCCTGTAATTTTAGAGACTGATTGCGCTTTTGTGGTAGTGTCTCTTGCATCGGGGGACTATGACAGGTCTGCTATGCGTGACCTGAAGATGAAAACGTTGAGCATCTCGAAGTTGATCAACAATCTTCAATTGTCAAAGATTAGTCGTTCAGCCAATAAGGTGGCACACTTAATCGCTAAGTATAGCTTTGACAATAGATTAGATGGTATTCTTGTAAATAATGTACCGCCCTGTGTGGTGAATATTGTATCGAATGAGTGTACTGGTGTGGCTGGTTAATTAATATAAGGTGGTGTTCAAAAAAGAGTATAAATTTGGTCAAACACTTTGCAAACGGTCGACGGGAGTAAAAAGGACCAGAGGGAGTACTATGCATGCGGAGTAGGCAAAAAAATTGCTTGTCTAAAAAAAGGCAAAAAAATTGCTCATTTATAGCCGGTCGAAGTCTCAAAGGGCGCGACCGCGTGAGGGAGGCGAAGGTCGTGGGAGGCGCGATGTTTGACGGAATTAAGTGAAGTTACATCCACTCGCCGGCATGGCGTGTGAACAGGCAGAAGCTATACCGTCAGGCCTACGATATGGGTCTAGTAGACATGACATCTAGTGGGTCCCGCATAGTTCTCGAGATCTCTTTGGGGGCTTGCAGCCGTTTATCCACCGGGCAAGCCAGCAACCCCACACCGTTCACACGCCCTACTCATCCCCGTCTTCTACCTTACAACAGTTCGCTCCTAGTCGTCCCGTCCTTTCACATTAGTTCACTCCCAGTTTTTTTGCGGGGTACAATAGTTCAACTTCTCCTAACCCTATTCCAAAATCCATGGCCTCCCAAATCTCCATGGTCGCCGCTGAGTACCAGGTTAGATCCATCACCGGCAATCAGTTCATCGTCATCTACACACATGGATCCGAGACGGTGAAAGCATGGCTTGCTCGCTTCCTACACATGTTCAACAGTTCAACGGATGAGTGGGTCGCCGGGCTAGATGTTGAGTACACCACAGTCCTGGGACGACAGAAGGATCTAAAGGACGAAGAGAGGAAGAAGCCCGTCGTGATCCAGGTTTGCATACATAACATTTGCTTGGTCTACCACATATGCCATACCGATGTTGAGTACCAGGATTTTAAGAACTTTCTCAAGGACAAAAAAGTGAAATTTGTTGATGTAGGCTTTAAGAACGACAGGGATGTCCTGCATCGAATAGGTCTCGTTTTAGGCCAGCCCTTCGATCTCCAGAAGCAAGCCTGGTGTCCTCCTCTCAACCTTCAATGTTGACCCTGGCAGTAGCCATGATTGATCCTTCGTATGCTAAACTGAAGAAACCTCATCACAAGTTTCATCATGCATGGGAGTCGAAGACATTAGATGAAGATCACATCCTGTACGCAGCAATGGATGCCTACCTTTGTTTAAATATCTACAAGGGTTGGATGAAGAAGTAGAGACCAGTGTTCGGTTCAAGCAAAGAAGCGTCGGTGAAGAGGAAGAGGGAGAGGGACGAGGAAGAAGTCGAGTACGTGGACTCGGACTCTGAGTAGGTGGCAGTGCCGTCGCTCATGCTGGTTCTATGTAGTGTGAAACGGACTAGTTGCTTAGTTTATTTTCAAGGGTGTGTTGTGCTGAGGCCCCAGCAGAACTATGTTTATGTTATTTCTCGTTATTTGAACTCTTTAGTACGTACAGTAGTACTAGTACTATGTCTTACTACTGCTCTTCTTGCAGTTGGTACTACTGCTCGTATCTTCGTGTTCCTACTTTACTTAATACGTTCGTACTAGTAGTATAAGTTGGGTCAGTCGATTTGTGAAAGAAGTTCGATGGAGCAAAGGAAGAAGACGGCGGAAGAGGTGGAAGAAGCCCTTCTAGCCATCCATGCTGCATCAAACGGCTCACATGATTCAACTGACCCAAATTGCTCCTTCAGATTGCAGGATCCACGTGGCATTCAAGGTCTCAAAGGTAGATTCCGCGTCCACACCCGGTTCGCGGGCTCGGCGCGCGCGCGACCGGCTTCCGCTGCGACAGCCACCATGCGCGCCTCCTCCGCGCGGGCGGAGACGACAATGACACGCTAGTTCCTCCTCGCCGGCGTGCTGGAGCACGCGCTCATCCTCCTTTTCGTACTCTGCGTGCATAGACATGGCTCCACCAACTGCTCGCGTGCTTGGCAGTGCGGCGGCATCGTGAGGAGGGACTGCAGACAACGTGAGCGGGCGAGCCTTCGGCTTCATGGCACAGGGATGGCGGCGACACGGCGGTGATGGGCGAGAAATTGTTGGCCGGAGCAGGCGGGCGCCGGCATGTGCAACGGTGGCGGCGGCATATTGATGAGTGTGCGTGTGGGAGCTTACTTTAGTTTTATATATAAGGTTTGTCAAACTTAAAAGAAAACTGTACTAGTACACGTAAACATTAGACTTAGGCAGCGCTTTTATTAGTTAGTACCACAGCCATGATACGGAATCCTGTGCAAGCGCGTGAACCGCGACCGCGCGGTCGATCGAACGGTGCGTCACCGTGTCGCGCTCGAAGGACATCCACCGAACCTTTTTGTGTCTGTGAAAACAATCCTCGAATATTACTCAACTTTTTTTCCTATGAAAGTTCTTGACGCTGCAATATTTCCATATATTTGAATTTAGCTCCAGTTCGTGTTTATTTGGATTTGGACGTTTTAGGTGCGCCCTAGTTTTTTAATATTGATTTTGTGTGTGTGACTGAGAGAGAACGTGTGTATGTGTCCATATGTGTGTTGTGGCGGAAGGGCAATGTGGAGACGGTATGCGTGTGATACAAACATAGAGAGGTGTGAATGTGCAAATGATCATGCATGAGTGAGACATAGACAGATGCCGATACGTTGTGTATACATGAGAGAACGGTCTTCTAGTTTACTTGTGTGTGTGTGTGAGAGAGAGAGAGAGGGAGAGAGAGAGAGACATAGAGAGGAGCATCCGTAACACAACAAGCATCTCTTCCGATTCGTCCGTCCCTCGCACGGTCGCATGCAACACTTGCATCAACCCGCACATTTTGACACCCTCACCCGGCCCGTGCCCACCTCAAGGCCCGCACAATCTCTTCGTGAATACCCATTTCTCTCCTTAGGTTTGTTTTCTCTCAATATCTGACACACACACACATAGAGAGACACACGCAGCACAACACCCACACCCACACACACACACACACTCCCTCGAGCACACAATTCATCCCCATACAAGGTTATACGGCGACCACTCTCGCTTGTGCTTCTTTGCACCCCAACATGCACAACACCTCAATCTTCAAAGAGGGCATCGAGCAGATCAAAGAGGGCGACCACACTGCGCTAGAGAATGCGGGGTCATTTGGAAGCAGGGTGATGTGACGACGGCTGACTGACTCCTCCCCCCACCCTCTCTCTCTCTCTCTCTTGCACAAAATTACCAATCCCTCTCTCCCCCGCACAAAATTGTCAATCCCTCAACCCACGAGATCCTTCCCCTCTCGTCCATGTTTTTCTAGCTCTCTCATCAAACATGTTGTCTCTTCTCCTTCCACGTATACAGAATCCACATGCACACGCATCTCATGTATATTACATGTATCCATCTTTCTCACAGACCTAACTTCTTACTCTCTCTTTCTCTCTCTATCTCTCTCTCTGTCTTGTTAGGTTTGTCTCCTACTCTCTGTCCACATACATACAATCTTTCCCGCCCTATCTGCTCCATCTTCAAAAGCTCTCTCTGCATGTTTCATTCACACACTGGGATATGTCGAAATGTTGCTTCTATAATGGCTGATGTACAGTTATGGTTGTTTTTGTTGCATCCTACAAAGTAATAACTATGAAATGCATTTAGATTCTCATTTGACTAGGATTATGTGAGTTTGAGCATGTTGTGAAGTACTATAGAGCTTGTATACATCTTGGGATTCGACAATGATTGTAACTATTGAATTGTATAGACCATTACATTCGAAGTCAATAGCCTAATATATTTATTTCACAATTTCAACAAATGAATAGTTCACTACAAACTAAGAAAACAAATGTGTACTCCCTCCATTTTTATTTAAGTCCGCGTATTAGCATTGGTCAAAGTCAAGTTTTGTAAACTCTCAGAAAGCTTATAACAAAAAATATTAACATATACAATAACAAATAAATACCATTAGATTCATTATTGAATGTACTTTCACATCATACATATTTGTTATGGTAAATGTTTATATTTTTCTATAAACTTGGTCAAACTTTAGGAAGTTTGACTTTGGTCAAACCTAATATGCAAAGTTTACTACTACTACTCGCTAGTTGCTTAGCCAAATCATTCAACACGCCACACAGGGAGTCCAGTGTCACAAAATTTTGAGGTCGGCAGGAAAATCTCCCGTGACCCTGATTCGAGCAGTGGGAAGTTACCATCATAGCCTTCGGAACATGCCTACGGATGACGCTTGGTAGGGGGCTGTTTTCGTAACTTCAGGTTCACCCTACCCAGCCAACCCCACCCCGGCACCCAGAGTAGTACACCTGAATACTCCCCATTTTCTTCCCCACCGCAAAATAGACTTCTCCACGGCACCGCAGCCTTCGTGCTCCTCCCCTTTACATCGGCGCACTCGTCCACCGCAACGCATCTGCCTCATCGACGACCTCGTACGCCACACTGGAGCCGGTCCACCATCGTCGTCGTACACAGAGCCTGTTCCCCGGCATCGTCTTCCACGGTCTCGGATCTGCTTCCTGGAAGCCGACGCCAAGTGCAGAAGTACCACCGTCGTGGAAAATGAACTGACTCCTGTTGCCGCCCATGACTCACAGAGGCTGCCGCGACCATCGTTCTCCTCCTCGATTGGTAATGTGTGTATTGAATCACTTAGCAGTATATGTGCAGTTCCAATTTTGTTCATACCTACCCTTCAAATTTCCTGGGTGCTATTGTTCCCGTAAAAGTAATTGGTTATAGCCTCCATTCTCCAACAGAATATCAGCTTGTAATTGTGCGTCGCTCCTGTATCACGCTGTGCTTGGGTAGGTTTTTCATCTGCAACCAGTAGTGTGGCAAATGATGGAAAGGTTTTTAAAACTAGCAAGATGCCCATGCGTTGCACGCATCAAGATGCATTTGAATGAGTAGTTTATCTTGTGGGAGAAAAGGATGAACGAGGGAAGGCCTTATTTGCAAATCTGGAGAGGGGTATGGGTATCTTTTTGCAAAATTCCCATTTGTTTCCTTCCTATCTGTCAAATATAAATCGGAGGGCCTATATTGCAAGAAAAAAGTATAGGTAAAAAAGTAGACAGTAAAGGAAGTAGAGATAAATATTAAATATAAAATAAATATAACAGTAGAGAAGAGAGTAGAGATAGCAGAGACGTCGGGAAAGGATCGTGCGCGCACGGGAAAAAGCGGTCGGGCGTGCGCTAGTTTTGGCGCGCGGCGTCTGACGTGCTTTATAAAATCCAACGCCCTCCCACCGCTATGTGCCTTGCCACCGCTCTCTCCCCGCTCTATGCCTCGCCACTGCTCTCTCCCCGCTCTTTTTCGCCTCGCCGCCACCGCGCCACCATGCCGCCGCATCATCGGGAAACTTGGGGATACCGCGGCGTCCGCACGCGCCCCTTCGGCGGCTTCTCCGCCGAGATCCGGTTCCGCGGGATGCGCCTCGGCCTTGGCAATTTTGACACCGCCAACGAGGCCGCCCGCGCGTATGACGCGGTGGTGTGGCGCCTCTGGTGGCCTCATAGAACATTGAACTTCTCCAACGTGCCGACGCGGGAGCGGGCACAGGAGCTCGCACCTCTGACGCAGCTTAGCACTGACGAGGATCGTCGCGACAACCGGAGGCGGGAGCACCGTCTCGGCATCGCCGAGATGGACGAGGAAGCCATGGCGCTGTGGTGCCAACACTTCCCGCAGGACATCATCAATGAGCGTGAGTTCTACGCGGAAAGGAGGGCAGAGAGGGATAAGAGGATGGCGGAGCGAGCCGCCTATCGCGAGGACTAGCGTAGGCGAAAAGCGGACGCTCAATTCAACATGAGGATAGGAGCAGCATCGCCCTAGGAATCCGACGTCGGAGGAGGACATCACCGAGGAGGAGTCGGACGACGAGGAGTAGTTGAATTATCTTTTTTTATCTATCTATGCTGAGAACTATCCTCTACTCTCTAGTATCTTCTTCTCGATCTCAGCACTATAAACGCTTTTTTAATGCGCCGCGCATTGCGATTCTGTTGGAGATGCTCTAACATGGGAGACGAGTGCTTTAATGTTGCCTACAAGATGCGCGAGTATTACTAGTAGTATATTTTTCTTGCCATGTTGAGATTTTAAAACCACGAGTGCGAACATGCAGAGGAGTAATGAAGACCAAACACGGGATATTCGGGACATCTTCAAGGAGCGTGGGAAGTTAAAGAGGAGCTGCACCGAACCTGTAAAACGAGCTTTGGTAAGTAACACCCTTTCAATTACTTTCATGTAGCCTCGTGTTCTTCGATGTGTATATGTTGTAGTTTCTGTCTCTCTTAAGCGTGGTGTTCTTCGATGTGTAATAAGAAGAGTCTTAATCGTCCTAATGCTTTTGTTTTTAGCTTGATGTAGGAAGTGGGTGTTCTCACCTTGTAGTCTGTTTTTATTTTTTTCTCCTTTTGAATTCACTTCTTCGAGTTCTGTTTATCTGGCTTCTACTAAATGGATCTAGGTTGCTCTGAGTATTGATCTAAAAAAGAAGTAACTTCATGTCAGGATGCAGTTCCTGCAAGGAGGGAAGTATGGTCAACCTCGAGATCATGTTTCCAAAATGAGGCTGGATTACACACAAGGTGCCAGTTCCCTAATGATGCTGGATTAGACACAAGGTGCAAATTCCCAGATGATGCTGGATTACACACAAGCCAGGTGGAGTCGTCAGCTGTTCGTGTCCTCGTGGCATTAGTAAAGGCTGAAAGAAAGCGTGCAGCAGCCCTTGAGAATGTAGCTGAGTTCCTAAAGAAGCGAAAAGAGCAATCAGATGCTCTCTTCACCCAAGCCAAAGAAGAGATGGAAGAAGCCAGAAATAAGCTAGCAGAGGCAGAGCAGGCTAGGCGTCTCCTGCTATCTAAAACTGTTGTCAATACAAAATTTCCTTCATAATAGCTAGGTTCAAATGTTTATCCAGTCAGCATGCCTGTTGTGATGTCCGTGCATCTACTGATGTGGCACAAAATGTTTTTTTCAGGTCATGTAATAACAGCAATTACTTTCCAAACAATAACAGACGAAGCATTGGACATGGTATAGTTCACGCGCAAGCCCGACATTCCAAGTTCAACTTCCACATCAAACTCATGTTCACAGATATCTGCACATTCATACATAATGTCCACAACCATGATTCACTTCAAAGCCAAAAAAATGTGAGGAGAGTTATAAATAAAGAAAATCCTCTACTAGTTCCTGCTACCAGTGCGAGCACAACAAGTCAAGACCATGCATAAATTAATTATATTTTAGTCATTTTTTGTGTTCTAAAATGCCTGCCGGCTCGCGGAAGGACGTGTTGCCGGCACACGGGCAGATTCAATGAAGGCAGGCGGGGCAGTCTTAAGCTGGTTGCACGCGGCGAGGAGGCGTGCTCAGTCGAGCCTGCAGCGAGTGCGGCCCTCTTGGCCGGCGCGCCGGTTCAATGCCTGCGCTATGAGAGGTCGCGTCCATGTCAGAGCAATCACTCCCTCCAGTCCTTTTTTGTTTGGGTATAACAAAATCTCATTTTCCATTCACATTTTACAAGTAAAATTCATGGACAAACTTTGACCCAAAGTACGATGGGGACTAGTAAACCAGAATGGAGGTAGTAGTTTTTTTAATCAAAGAAGGGTTTCCCCTTCCGATTTTCATTACTGAAAACCAGCATCTAAATCTAAACCATAGTATTTGCCCTAGAACTACCAGGTTCAACATCTCGCAACATAAACCCATACAACCTCCATCGCAAAAAAACCATACAACCATACGCCAAGGAGGTACGTAGTACTATGAATTCCATTTTCGCTCCATACCAATCATTCTAAAAACTACTTACAACTTATAACGCACCATTGAAAATCGGAACTCTTTACCCCGCTAAAAACGATATTTTAAACGTGGTTACTCGATCTGTGGCAACTGGCGAGCCACCACGCTCCAAGTCATTCACCTGTGGTCCCAACCATCAACTCCTATGGATCAAATTATCATGCGAGCTGACTATTCCTACAAAGGTGCTCCACCACATACCCGGTACCCGCATATGCAGCAATCGTACACCTAGGGTTTTAGGGTTTATTTGTTAACGTTGCCTTTACGTAACACTCATGTGTGTGAGACAGCGAGAGGCCGACTGAGTGTGTGCGCCTCTTCTCTTCGTATATGTACTCCACCGTTTCTCTGGTGTCCAAAAAATTATAATAATTACTAGCAATGTGCCAATGCATTGCCACACGATCAAAGTAGATTAATACATATTCACCGATTTGATAGAAAAAAAGTCTAGTTTTGAAATACGTATATCACTAAAAATATGTTATGTTTCACTCAAAATATATTCCTTTGGCGGTTTTGATGAGATAAGGGAGGAATGTTGTTGGTTTCAAGATTCGAGAAGTGGTATATGTCTAATTTCTACTCTTACTAGCAAGATGCCCATGCGTTGCACAGAACATCAAGATCTTGTGGGAGAAAAGGATGAACGAGGGAAGGCCTTATCTGCAAATGTGGTGAAGAGTGCGGGTAAATTGCCATATTTTCCTTCCTATCCGTCAGATATAAATCGGTCGACCTACATTGCAGGATGGCAGGCCCACCATCATCACCAACTCTATTTTTTATCCCTACTCTTATAAAAAGCATTGCCGGTGATGATCGTGTGCCTGCCATCCTGCAATATAGGCCGTCCGATCTATATCTGACGGATAGGAAGGAAACTATGGCAATTTTGCAAAAAAGATACCCACACCCCTCTCCACATTTGCAAATAAGGCCTACCCTCGTTCATCCTTTTCCGCCACAAGATAAACTACTCATACAAATGCATCTTGATGTTCCGTGCAACGCATGCGCATCTTGCTACTTGTTGCAAAAAGCCCATGTGTGTGTGAGAGAGAGGGAGAGTGGAGGAGGACGGAGTGCATGTGTGACAAAGACACAAGGAGTGTGTGTGCGATAGGTATCAGCTTAAAATGAGGCGATAGTGTGTGTGTGCACGATCGAGATGGCGTGTCTCAAGAAGGGAAGAAAATTCTACATATATACAAGGAGCGGGAGAGAGACATGTATGCGATGGTGGAAGCACGAGTGTGCGGGTGTATAAACCTATCTAGAGGCTAGCTAGTCGATAAATGTTTGTGAGAGAAATACGAGTCGGGGTGCGAAAGCGAGAGTTTTGTGTGTTTGAGAGAGATAGACGGTAGTCGGTAAGGGGAGTGGAAGCAGGAGTTGTGTGTGTGTCTGTGAGAGAGAGAGAGGAGACGGTAGTCGGGGTTGTCTGATCGGTAAACAAATGAATAATGTCAGTCTAGGATGGAGATGAAAAGGAGATCGCAACAAATGTTGTGTCTACAGGAGAGAGAGAGAGTAATTTTAGTGGTATGAGTCATATGAAGAGATATATAGGGTGTGTGAGAGAATCCCAAGATGAGTGGAGACTGTGTGTGTGGCGGTGAAAAAGAAAGCTTAGGTAGCGAGTGATACTAGAGAACAGTAGAGACGTGAGAGATAATGAAAACCGTGTAATGTATAATGATAGGGAGAGTGTGACACTTCTCAAGGGAGACGTCGAGAGACCATGTTTGCGTGGATAGGAGAAACATGAAGTGAGTGTGCGGGTGAGCTGGAGAGAAGAGAGTGATAGCTACTTGAAGGAGCATGCATGCGAGAGAGATGGGCGTGAAAGGAGTGAACAAAAAAGGGATTCAAATATTTGAATTCGAGATGATGATACATGTAATCCATACTCTAACCAAAATTGATCCATCAAACATGCATACTCATATGAATTCATGCACATCTATGTTATTTAATATGTAGATATTACTGATCCATACATTTTAGTAGAACATAATTTGGTTAAATTTTTTCTAATTCAACCTTAAGATTTCGAGATCGTTGTATTTGTAAATCATATTATACATATAAAGGAGCAGAATTCTTTGTTGTGCTTTTGAAAGTATATATAAAAAATGATGTATATAGAATGTAATTCCAATTGAAAATGGATCCTGCCCGGAAAAAATAGAATACAAACGGGATTCGAAATGAGTTGGCATGGTAAACGTGCACTCTGCAAAATTTGAACAAAGCGGGGAAAGTCGCAGTAACCGCCCGAGACCAAAATCTGCGAGATGGAAATCACTACTGCCTATCCCTGCCACGCAAAGCCTATCTGCTGGATTTCTATAGTGGTAGGTTTGTAATTTCACCCAAACGTGACGTAACCGCCTCTCACCCGAATTCATACACGATGGGCGCCAAAACACAGTGTGTCCTTGGCCGAAATCGACTCCCTCCCCGATTCATATTCATACACGATGGGCGCCAAAAACAAACTCTCGTCGGCAAATATTCGGTGTATGCGAGATTACCGTCCTATCCCCAACCGACTAATGTTGTTGTGATGTAGTGGAAATTTGAAACAGGGGCTAAGTTTGTAAATTTCCTCGCATTTGAGACAAGCGTGCCCTGAATACATGGTTCCCCCCTTCCTCTCTACCTCCCCTTTTCCCATTCGTACTCCGTGGCCGCAAAAACACCCTCTCCACCCCACCCTCCTCTGTCCGCCGTCGTCCGCCACCCCATCCACCGCCGTCCTCCTCCACCATGCCGGAGCTGATACCCCGACGCCGCTGTCCTTTACAAGAGATCGACCTCTCTCATCCACGGCTTCGGACCAGGATCCTTGCATCCCGTCCTCTCCCTTCATCCCTGTCGTCGTCCACCTTGTCGGCTCCGCTCCTACGATCGTCTCGTCCACCGCGCCCCACCGCCACCGTCTACCCTCCTAGATCTTCTTCCACGCCGCTGACAGCCATCGCTATCACAGCACCGTCAAATTCTCAGCAGATGCATACACGGCGCCGCACCAGGGGCGGTAGTCCTTCGTATCTGCTCAACTTATTTATCGCAGCAAGAAAATAGATCGCCGCTGCTTTACTCTCATTTCTTGTCTTGGTTGCGAAGTTGCCTTTTTCCGGTTTGCACCTTCAGATCTGCCATGGCACGCTCAACACTATACTCCCAATGCTTATGGTTTTCCCCTTTTATATTCCACACTAGTTAAATCATAGTAGACTAAATTTCAAAATTGGGTCAGTCAATTTTTCAGAGCTCGCCGAAGTTCGCCGGTGCGATCGAAGGGGCTCGGGTGGTTGTGGGGCCTCGCCGAACGAAGAAAACTCGACGCCAGTGGAGGTTGGGGTGGGGGTGGGATGGGGGTGGCGGAGGAACACATGCGGTGGGGGCCGGTGGTCTGGCCGGCAGCCCGTGCGGTGTTCTGTATGGGTAGAATCAGAGACGAGGAAGAAGAAGGGTTAGGAGACGTAGGATCTTCATCCAACCGCCTGAAAAGGTCGAGAGACAGCTGGGAGTTGCATTCTTAATGCGCTCTGGTTCATCATGTGTGGGCACTGCGCAACCAACATTTTATTATCCAAAATCTGCTTGCTCTTCTTTACCATGTTCCTCTTCCATTATTCTTTAATATGTACTCTCTCCGTTCCTAAATACAAGTCTTTGTATAGATTCCACCATGGACTACATATGGAGCAAAATGAGTGAATCTACACTCTAAAATGTATCTGGATACATCTGTATGTGATCCATAGTGGAAATCTCTACCAAGAGTTATATTCTGGAACGGAGGGAGTATGATAGTAGTATAGTATGTTCCTTGTACTGAAGATGAGCAGGGACATTTGAAGTGTAGAGGTCTATACGGTTGGTTGTGATGGACACTTTGAGCCTCTTTGATTCGTAGGATCTTGTAAACATAGGGATAGGATTTGTAGTGGCCTACCCACTTGAATCCTATAAGAATGGCAAGGAAATGCGGGGAGCTGTGTCGCATTTGAGAGTTACACTGATATTAACTGTACCGCACCTTCACTTGAAGAGAGCTGGTATCCGAAGCCTTTCTAGCCGTACCGGCAATACTAGCACATATATTCCAGCAAGTTCCACTTTGCTGATTTTACTCTGATGCTTAAGGTTTTCCCGTTATATCTACACTATGATCTGTGTAGCTGCTTTCTGTCGCACTAGCAGCAGTCCACTCTTGAAGCTAAACACTGCAATGACTTACAAAATTGGCACCAAGGCATTGAGTGCCATTCTTGATGCAATGAAACTCATACGCTCCCCACCTGTTGATTCTTGTTCAGAATATGATCCTAATGACTATTCTAACCTCGAGGAGTCAAAGGCGGATGGCCTGTCATGTTCACCCATCAAGGTACATGTTCTAATTTGGCAATGTTTTATTGATTGCTGGTATCTTGCATATGTTGTCTTGCATTTCTTCTACTTTGTTGCACCGCCATCTACTTAGTTTACTCATCATATATGTCGAGATGCCATGCCCATCCATTATCAATACATATTCCATCTGTCATCATACCATGTTTTTCCACTCAAATGTTGTTCTTGTGCATTAGACATCAAAAAGGAAGAGGGTGATTGCCGAACCTGAAGGAGCACCAACAAAGTCCTTGAAAAACGTGGTGGTACCGGAGAAATCAGACAGCACCCCACTTATATTGGCTATACAACCAGTGACACAAAACGTAGGACCGACTCCAGCAGACTGTACACATACTTCACTGGCCACACCACTAGCCCCACCACACAAGACCTGCACTCCATCAAAAGGTATACAGATTTCATTTGCCATAGCACCAGCTGTACCACAGAAAAATCCCACTCCAGCAAAAAGTACAGCAAGTCCACCGGCCGAAGACCTATCCCAACTGCATAGACAGCCAATTCCTGCAGACTGGAACCCCCTTCCATTTATTCCCAGTTTAAAAGACAATGCTTTCAATGTTGTTAGGGACTACATGCATATATTCCCATCATGGGAAGATTATTGTAAAGACAAACACCATTTTCACATCTTCCTGTCCAACTTACATGTAAGTGCTATTATTCATGGTTATTATTTTCCTATTTTCTACTGATTGAACACATCAATGATTTACATTACATTGTTGTAACTAGGCGAGGATCAATCTGGATAGTCATGACGAGCAAAGCTTGCTTGTGCCTTTCAAGGAAGCATTGCAGCAGTATCGGTGTTACCTGAGGAAATCACACTTTGATGGCAAGTCTATAAATGAATTTCTGGTGAAGTCTCCTATGCTAAATTTAGAAGACATTGAATGGAAAACCTTGTTATGCACTGGTCTCGTTCCCAGGATGAGGTACTGTCTATGAAATCACATGACAATTTGAACTTATACTTTTCCGCATGTGCCTTACGGATCTTTTTTGCAGGAAATCTGCTCGAAGAAGAATTCCGGTTTGATAAGAATGACAGGATATCACAAATATCTTGCCCGCTGCTTTGCTCTTGTTAGTACCTGTTGTCCTGTATCACTGTACTTGCATACATACCTGGATCATTATGTGACAGCAGTATGCATGATAGCTTTCTTATCAATTGTTCGCTCCAAATTATCTGATCTGTATGAATGGTTACATTAGTGTAGAATATATCAAATGCCAATGTTTTTTAGCTCTGCATTGTTCTTGTAAGTACATGATGTCCTTTATCAGTGTACTTATAATGACAGGTAGTTGTTCATGTACCACCACTCTACAGCTTATTTTCCTTTGCCCTCCATTTTCTACACATCAGATCTATATTTACTCTTACCATAAGGTTGGTACTGAAGAAGTTTAGCTGTGCATTGCTCTTGGTTATACCTTTTGCCTGTATCGCTGCACTTACATTTATAGCTACTTGGTTATGTAGCATCACTCTTCATCTTATCTTAAATATTCTCCATTTTTTCGTATATTATCGCATCTATATTTACTCTTAAAAAAATGTAGAATAAAGGCAATGCTTTTGAAGAAGATTCTGTGGTAAACTTCTTGAATTGCCCCCCCCATCAGCATGGACAAGGCCTTTATAGAGCATGTCTTCACCAATAATGTAAGTTTGTCCATCTCAAGCCTTGAAACTTTTTTGTATATATTTGGTTAGGCATGACTGCAACAGCTGTTTATTTTTTGTGTTTGCATCAAATTGCTTGTTTAAAGTTTATTATGTAGTTCATAAACAAAAGTTTGTCCTTTGTCAATTTAAGTTTTCAATTGTACAACCAAGTTCCTTCTTCATACCATGTAAATGAAACTATAAAGAGAAAGTGATCTTCTTTTGCAATGCATGTATGCTTCTATTCTTCATCTGTAATCCAGTGGTGTGGTGAACCTACCCACTACAGCACAATGTCATATTCTGCAATGTCTTAAATATGAATAATGTCATATCATTCTACTATTATTTAAACCATCACTTTATTTGCCAATCTGAAATGGTATAAATTGACAGCACACTAACCATTGATACTTATGAGTTCTTGATCTATAATCCAGTGGTGTCGTGAAGCTGCCAACTCCTTCACAATATCATTTCCTGCCATGTCTTGACCTGAACAATACCATATTGTGTTAATGCAATTTTAAACTGTATCACTTTATTCGTCAGTAAGAAATGTGATGAATTGTCAGCACTGATACTTTTATGTGCAAAACATGTCATCTATCTGCTTGTTTATCTTTCAGAGTGAGGAAGATATAAGTGTTGAACAAGCGCAGTCTCATCATCTTGCTCAGCTGCTTGCGCTGCAGCTCCCCAGCAGGGCTAACCTTTCTTGAACTCTATTGAAGTGATGTCGGTTTTGTATATTATTTTGTCGGCGTGTTTATTTGCACTGGTGGCCATCTTTGATGCCCAGTGTATGCAATCGGTTGTCTGCTTGTGCTTTATTATCATAGTGGCAAACTTTGATGCCCAGTGGATGTAATATGCCGTAATTTCTTTATTGTATAGTCTAGGTTTTTTCTTATTCACGATGCTGCAGTTATTTTACTATATATATATCATGTCTTCGCAGTAAACCGGCCAAACCATAAAATTATGGTACATAATCGGGCCGTCATGCAATCACGATGTAGGTTGGGCCTAAAACGTGCCGAACAGCTCACGGGCCGGCAGCAACCCGAAATGAACCCTAGCCCATGATTGTGCGAATCAAATCAAAGGCTTTTAACAGGCCAAAATTGTCTCGGTCCTTGTTTGGCCCAATCAGATATCGGCTGCGAGCAGGCCGGATGCAAACCAGGTCATAGTTAGGCCCAACTATATGACGGGCTTTTAACAGGCCGAAATTAATATAGGGCCGAAATGTTAAACGGACCCTTAATAGGTCAAAACTAATATCAGGCCAAATTACTAAGTGGGCCTTTAGCAAGTGGGCCCAAAAGCATAGTTTCCAATTGACGGGACGAATCTGATATGGGCCATAATTGAGCCCAAAGCCTCTTAAAGGGCCGGACCTGATCTGGGCCATAATTTGGCCCAGAACGTGGTAGGCTTTTAACGGGCCGGATCTCATATGGGCCATTATTAGGCCCGGAGCGTGGCAGGCCATTAATGGACCGGATCAAATATGGGCCGTCATTTGGCCCAAAACATGGCAGCCAGTTAATGGGCCGGCCTACTAGGGTCCTCAAAATCTTGTGGGCCTACAGCTGGGCCGGCCCATTAATGTCGGCGAAATCTCGTGGGCCTTTAGCTGGGCCGGCCCATTATGACCCGCAAGAATCTTGTGGGCCTTTACCTGGGCCGGCCCATTATGGCACACAAAAATCTTGTGGGCCTTTACCTGGGCCGGCCCATTATGGCCCGCAAAATCTTGTGGGCCTTTAGCTGGGCCAGCCCATTATGGTCTGCAAAATCTTGTGGTCCTTTAGCTGGGCCGGCCCATTATGGTCCGTAAAATCTTGTGGGCCTTCAATTGGGTCAGCCCATTTAAACTTGATGGGCCGGTCCATGTGTCAACATATCATAGGCGCGTCTCGCCCATTGGATGAGTGACACCTGTGCCAACGTAGACCTGACACGTGTCTCCTCTAGCCAATGATGATTTTACACGTGGAAAATCCCCATTGGTCGGGGCTGTTAACGGGTTATCGGATCCAGAACCCGACCCGATAGCTTAACGGCGTTCCATTACGGTGGATGCCACATGTCGGTCACCCTTGACGAAAGCACTTCTGTGACGCGCGATTTATCGTCTTGGAAGTGGACACTTCCGTGATGATAATTTTGGTAATGTCATGGAACACTTCTACGACAGCACAGGTATGACTATCTTGATTCTGTCATAAAATCGTGATGGATGTACATGCATGACGGAAAACGCGACCTACTGTGACAAACATGTATCATCACGGAAGTGTATTTTTTTGTAGTGCTAGGGTGAACCTCGGTTGGGGGGGAGGGCATGCATTCATAGCTTATCTAGGATTCCCTTTGTGTCGACACGAGGGAGGGGGCTGCTAGCTACTATG
>NC_057809.1:220143184-220156933 GCF_018294505.1 Triticum aestivum
TAGGAATCCCTTCGTGCCGACACGAGGGAGGGGGCTGCTAGCTACTATGCACTTTGCTAGGTGAACCTCGGTTGGGGGGGCATGAATTCATAGCTTAGGAATCCCTTTGTGCCGACATGAGGGAGGGGGGCTGCTAGCTCTACTTCACACTTTGCTAGGTGAACCTCGGTTGGGGGCATGCATTCATATCGATGCTTTCCATCTGCGGGCCCGCTTGGACCATCACTACTTTTTGTCTGACAACAAGGGAGGTTAATTTGACTTAGCAAGGGATTATTATTTTTGCTCTGGGATGACATGCATGATACAGTTTGAGCACACACACATGCATGTGTACGCATGAATCCCTCCCATCGAGTCGAAGTGGCTAGTACAACGACACGTCATGAACCGATCTCGCTCTGTGCACTACAAAAAAAGACACATCCGTGACATTTTGGGCCGAACGAAAAAAATTTATGTCATACATATGACACTTCTATGACGATAATTGTGACAAAACCCGGTATCATCATAGATGTGGTGGGCTCCTACTTCTATGACAAAAAATCATGACAGAAAATGGGCTTTTCGTCCTGGGTTGGCCGGAGACGCAGCTGCATGACATTCTTTGGGCCGTCCATGACGAAAAAACCCATGGTAGAAGCGAGGGGGGGGGATTTCGGGGAGTTCCCGGTTACGGTGGGAGGTCGGGGGCCGAGCGATGCGCGTTTCTCTCGTACACGTACGCGCGTGTGTGTGAGGCGTTGGCTCTAACTGAACCCGAGCGAGGCGTTGGGCTCTAACAGAACCCGAGCGATTGCATTGCAGGCTACGCATTACTGAACCCGAGCGATCGATCGATGGC
Source organism: Triticum aestivum (assembly GCF_018294505.1). Lineage (NCBI taxonomy): Eukaryota > Viridiplantae > Streptophyta > Magnoliopsida > Poales > Poaceae > Triticum > Triticum aestivum. Next base: position 220,144,032 of record NC_057809.1, read on the forward strand.
TGTTAACTGAACCCGATCGAGTGATTCCTTCGCTACTGCTGCTAACTAAAGCCGATCGATGCTGCCTCTGGATGAACAGTGAGCGTTGCGGGGGGGTTTGGATTAACAGTTCCCGGTGGGGGCGGATGAACAGGACCCCGTGGTGTTGCCTCTGGATGAACATGACCCCGATCGACCGAGCCGGTTGGGGCTGGATGGACAGGACCCCGTGGAGGGTTGGATGAATAGGACCACCCCGTGGACGGCAGGATGAACAGTAGACGGTGGAGGGTAGGATGAACAGTAGCCCGTGGAGGGGTGGTTGAACAGGAGCCCGTGGAGAGGGTTGGTTGAACAGTAGCCGGTGGAGTAGCGCGCGGTGGAGGCTGGATGAACAGGAGCCCGTGGATGAACAGTCGCAGGTGGAGGCTGGAGGAGGTCGACGGTGGATGAACAGTAGCTCGTGGAGGCTGGAGGGTGGAGGGTGTCGACGGTGGAGATGAACAGTATCCCATGGAGTCCCGTTTTGCGGTACGCCACACCCCTCCCGATGAACAGGACACCCGTTTCGACCGTAGCGCTCCAACACAAGTCTGTTTCCTCCGTTTTGCGGTACGCCACACCCCTCCCGATGAACAGGACCCCTATTTTGACCATAGGAGGTCCGTTTCCTCCGTTTTGTGGTACGCCAGACCCCTCCCGATCAACAGGACCCTGTTCCGAATGTAGGAGGTCTGTTTCCTCTGTTGTGCGGTACGCCAGGCCTCGTTTCCATCGCATGTTCCGTCCAAGCCCTCCCGATGAACACGACGCGTTCTGTTGCCTCCCCATGAACACGACGCATTCCGTTGCCTCCCCATGAACATGACGACGACGTTGTTTCTCCGTTCCGACCCAGCCATGTACACGAGCCCTGGCCATACGTATGCGTGAGTAGGCGTTCGAGACCCCGCCCGTATGTACACATACGTGGCCGTATTTTCTTTCTTGCACCCTGGCCGTTGTACGTACGTGTACGTGCTACGTGCGCGCCTCTACTACGACACGTGCGCGCCTCTACATCGACCTTATGTACGTACACGTTCGCGACCAGAATGACAACGCTACGTACGCTTCGACCAGGTGGGTCCCGACTGTCAGGCACTTCCTTGCGTGCGAAGATGTACCTGGTGGGTCCCAGCAGTCAGGGGCAAACGTTTTTTTCGTGAAATATGGTGGCCCGTCCGGTGGGTCCCCGCTGTCAGGTGGAGGAATAATTATTTTGCGCGTAATAAGGAAGCACTTCCTTGTTGCGGCCGTGGACCCAGCTGTCAGCGTCTCCACGCACAGTACTCTTCCGATGGAAGTCGGTCGTTGACCACATTGACCACGCCGCGCCGAGAGCACCACGGCGGTGGACGACGGCAAGGCCTAGGAAGGGGACGACGCGGAGCTGGGGAAGACGCGGTAGTGGAAGCCCGCGCGGAGAGGAGTACAAGGGTTCACTGGTTTGGCTGCGGTGTGAGGTTGCCGTCGCCGCAGGGCCTGGCCAGCAGTGGGAATAGTAGGGGGCGGTGAGGCCTCCGCGGCAGCACAGCCGGCCACGGGAGGCAGGAGCACGTGGCACGACCGGCGCTGCTTTGGGCGGCTGGAGCAAGAAGACCAGAGGTTGAAGAAGCACTACGGCTGTTGGATGGACATCGTACGGTCAATGGAGCTAGAATCGTTCATATTGACTAAGTTGACAAAGCCCTTCATCCCCATCAACGTAGTAGGCCCACAAGTCAGCCTCCCACCAAGGTGGGTCCCAGCTAGCCGGGGGAGTATTCATTTTTTGTGCGTAATAAGGAGGCACTTCCGATGGGTCCGAGCTGATAGCGGGGGAACGTTTTTTTCGCTAAATACGGTGGCCCGTCCGATGGGTCCCAACAGTCAGGGGGAAATTATTTTTTTTGCAAAATACTGGTGGCCCGTCTGGTGGGTCCCCATTGTCAGGTGGAGGAATAATTATTTTGTGTGTAATAAGGAGGCACTTCCTTGCGGTTGTCGTGGACCCAGCTGTCAGCCTCTCCATGTACAGTACTCTTCCGATGGAAGCCGGTCGTTGACCACATTGATCACGCCGCGCCGAGAGCACCACGGCGGTGGATGATGGCGAGGCATAGGAAGGGGACGACGTGGAGCCGGGGAAGACGCGGCAGTGGATGCCCACGCGGAGAGGAGTACGAGCATTCACCGGTTCGGCTGAGGTGTGAGGCTGCCGTCGCCGCAAAATAACAGGGGGTGTGGGTGAGTAGAGGGATGCCCTGGCCAGCGGTGGGAGTAGTAGGGGCGCTGAGGCCTGCGCGGCAGCACAGCCGGCCACTGGAGGCGGGAGTAGGCGGTCCCGCCGGCGCTGCTTTGGCGGCTGGAGCAAGAAGATCAGAGATTGAAGAAACACGACGGCCGTTGGATTGACATCCAACGGTTACGTCTGCTAGAATCGTTTGTTGACGTATATAATAACTAAAAAAATCGTGCATACGCATCAACTAAACAGGCCCACAAGTCAGACCACTCCCTCTTTTTTTAATAATTTATATATAGCTCATGGCAACTTCTTATGCAATTTATTGCAGTCGTTTTTTTGTTGGCCAAGGCCAATTTCGCATATTTCTGTGGGTTCCAAACTATTTTTAATACCGAAATGTCCAGCCAGATTTTAAGTACTTTGAAGATATATTTAAATTAGGTTAATGCCCAGTGAAATAGGAATCTGAAAACGTAATAAAATTCAGAAATTATAAAGTAATTGCCAATTTGTCATCTGTTTTTATATTTACAACCCATTTCATATTACTTTCAAGATTTGCAGGCGTCTTGAAAGAGTTGCGGCCCATTAGGGCGTAGAAAAATAAGTAGGCCTGGATTGGGTATTCTTCAGAAAAAATAAACTGGGCTCATTTTCACAAAGAAAAAATAGCTGGGCTGGTCACATGGTGAACATAAAATATAAGCCTGGGCTAGACGGGCCACAGCCCAGTTCAAACCCTGCTCCGTCTCAACAATACCAAACAAAAAAAATACTGCTCGAGTAGCTACGTCCCAGGTGTCAGCCGATCTTGTGTTGTTCTCTTGTCTATTGACTATATACGCTCCCAATGTCGTGGGTCCCAGATGTCAGGAAAACACTAGGAGGAAGCATTTTATTTTCCCATACGTTGAAGTGGTGGGCCCCTACTGTCATCCTCTCCACGTACTTCTGTCAATTCATGTTGTTTGTTGACCATGTTGACAACGCGAGAGGGCGGCGCCGCGGCGAGTGCACCAAAGCGCGTGGAGGATGTCGGCGTTAATGATTTAGGAGACGGTGGGGTGGCGATGCATGCGCTGAGGCGCAACCAGCCGTGGGAGGCGGAAGCAGGCGGCCCCGCCGGCGCTGGTTTGGTTTTGGCGGCTGGAGGAAGACGGGACTGAAGAAACACAACAAACTGTAGTACTTAACAACCTTAACTGAAACCAGCAGGGGCACTTAACAACCAAAGCTGAAAGCAGTATGAGTACTTATACAGGTTCAACCGTACAAAGCATGCCTCGAAAGTGCTACTTCGCCTACAGTTAACCAAGGGTAAGGCCGCCAAGCCCCAGGACAAGGCCCAGGCGCCACCTCACGCATCCACAACCTTCTGAAAGCGGCTTCATCTCGCAACATGGTCAATAAACAGGATATTTGCTTTAGAGCCATGGAAAAGCATGAACATAATCTTCTGTCCTATTCTCCAAGATGGACGGGCCTTCATTATTTGAGACCACCCATGAATAAGTATCTTTTCACCTCCAATGGGAATTGAGTAGGTCGACATAAACATCATGTTGTGACCAAGCACAAGTCTGACCCGACCATGGTCAGGCATCTGTATAGGAACAATAGAACTCGGCGGTTCCAGTTTCAAGAAGATCACAATTGTAAAACTGTGTATAAGCAATAGTTTATGAACAACATATATAACAGAAAACAGCTCGTACCATAAGTTTCTCGACACAGTTGGACCTGTTCAACGAGTGCAGCAGTGGCACACATATCCCACGTGGCCTTCCACCATTGAAACGCCCCACAAGGACCTCAAGATGATCAATAAAGTGTAGGAACTTGTGGATGTCGATCCAGTCAACTTCAGTGCCATTAGTAACAGTCGAGTTATTACAGAGTAACAAACGAGCAAACTGCTTTACTCTGAAAAAACCTACATGTGCCACCAATATAAGAAAATATTAGTTCGAAGTAGCATCTTCGTGAGAGATTCGTTGCTACTTCTAAAGTTAAATTGTGATTAGTTAGACAGAATAGGTGGATTAAGAAGTAATTGAGGCAGCAAGCAAGAACCAGATACAAAACTAACATGGATGAACAATTGGAACGACGTCGGGGTGGAAGATCGCAGTGAAGATGAGATCAGGTTCTGCTATTTCCTTCAGCATTCGTGCGCCAACTTTCAGTCCGTAACACTTGAGAAAGTTTATCCAAGTTCGGCCATAAAAAAAGAAGCGGTCTTCTTGGTTCATGAACCCAACTCCGAACTTATATCCACAGCGTGTCTTCACTGTGACCATTAAAGTAGTGTATTTAGTTATGGAAAGGCTGAGCATCTTGAGTACATGTGTTCTGGCAGAGCAAATAATACACTGCAGGAAAAATAATATGAGAACACAGCATGTTCAAAAAAACCCCACCCTCCCGGATAGAAAAGAGGATTCTAGGAACATACTGTGCGCGTTTCAAAATGTTGTGTTAGGATGAGAAGGAACAAGTGTGGCGTCTCGCCGAGGGCGCAGAAACCTGTAGGGTACTCGCACTTTGGGCACTGCAAATGAAACACACTAGATTCCGTAGGAAGAAAAATACATCAACGGCGGCGGCTACCATCCTAGGATTACCTGCGACCAAGGGACTTGGGTTTATCGGGGATGGATGAAGAATTCGTACCTGGTTCTCCATGAGAAAATCCTATGCAATCGCCGAGAGGGGGGTTTCTCTGAACAAGCAGACGAGGGAGAAAGGGATTCAGGCCCAGTGAAATATTGCTGCTTCGTCCGTCCAGCTTACTGCTAAAGCTGGAAAGGGGGGTAGTGATTTGATGGCTCATTGGGCATTACTGCGGCGCTACGACCGGGGTGTGTCTACCGTGAAGTTGTGCACTCTAATTTGTGCATATGGCACGTGGACCCCGTTGCCGGTTGCCCCACATATCAGCGAAAGGAAGTAGAAAGACAGGAGTAACTAGTTACACATAAATATATATTTTGACAGAGAGATACTCCCTCTGTAAAGAAATATACAAATCTTTTATATCACAGGCTCACCTTGCCGAGAAAAATACTCCCTCTGCAACGCACGGGCATTATGGGGATTCAGCTGAGAATATAATACTCGGATGTTTTTTTGAGGGATAAAAGCTACTTTATTGAAGATTAACAGTCATAGGTATACAAATAATTTCGAGGGTTCCTATGAGCCAAAGATGGCGTCCACAGGGCAAAGAAGTAGCAGCTTTTGCAAGCACATGCGCTTCAACATTACACTCGCGTTTTTCATGTATGATCTCCATGGTTTGGAACATATTCTTCTTCATCTTGATCTCGTCCATAATAAGTTTGCTGAGCCCCAAGTATGCCTCTCCAATATGCTTGACTGTTGCTGAATAATCGGTGCTAATCTGAACTTGTTGCAGGTTTAAGTCAAGAGCCAGAGATAGCCCCTCGCAACATGCCATTGCCTCTAGGATCTCTGGATCAGTAACACTTTCGCACACTAGTGCCGATGCTCCAAGGAAGAAGCCTGTATGATCCCATCTCACAACTGCCAGGGCTCCCCATTCACCATTGCGAGATAACGCAGCATCAACATTCATCTTCTCCCAACCCACAGCAGGAGGAGGACGCCACTTTTGCACTGAGCTAGTGCTTCTTGAAACCAGGTTCTGGACTTTGGGCCGCAGGCCGACCCTGCATGTTTGGGGGCCCATGTGTTCTACCTTAGCGCTTTTCATATTGCAAGCGATCGGTACGGCACTGGTTTTAGATGCTGTCGCAAGGCGAATACACAAAATTGAATAAAGCACGACAGCTGTTGGAATGAAATCGAACGACAGTTCCTAACCAGCAATTAGAGTTGCAATTCTATCAACGATATACCATGTGATAAATAATACTATCGTACTACTTGTACACACAGGACACTTGTTTCACCATGCCAGATTATTACATCAAAATCTCTCGGAGGATAGATTAGTTAGGCAGTTGTGTGCTGCTACTGAAGAATTTCAAAGTTGATTTGGACCATCTCTCCTTGCCGAGAAAGTTTGATTTTGACATCATCCCCTACCGCAAGATATGATTTAGATTTGAACCTTGACCATCCTTTAGCATCAATCATCATGTGACCATCCTTTGTACTTACGATCTATTGAGCAGGTTCATTCACACCAAGGCTGCGCATGGTAAGAGAAACTTGGCCGCGGTCGCCCGGATTGTTAAATGACTCCCTCGTTGCTCTAGGAATTCTCTGTTTGCAAACAAGAAGACATACCCAAACAGTTAGATCAACACAGTGAATCATGTGAAACAACATGGAAAGAAAAAAGAACGAAGCACTTGGGCGGCCAATGCTTACCAAGAAGGTGGACATGTCGGTTTTTGTAAGGACTTTGGTATATGAAGTGCGAACTGCAGCCCAGTCTGTTGCCGGTGCAACTGCACAGGCCGGAGCAGATGCAAGTGCAAGTGTTGGTGCAGGTGCCGAAGCCGCTGCTGCTGCCGGAGATGGTGCTCCTTGTAGAGCTGGTGCCGGTGTTGGAGCAGGTGCCGGTGTCGATGCCCGATCCTCCGGTAGATCAGACTGATCCACTGACATAGTCCGTGCCCAATCCTTAGCTAGATCAGACTGAGCTACTACCGCTGTTAGTGCTAGAGCAACTGTCGGTGCTCGATCTGTGCGAGACAGCGGCGATCGTGTCTGGTCTGCTATGATCAGCTTTCTAACTTGACTAGGATCCGTGACTGTGATCCAGTCTTTTTCTTCATTTCTTTTAAACGCGAGAAGGACTAATTGTGACGTTTTTGTTAAACCAAACTGCAGTTCATCATAGGGATTCAGCTTGTACTTAGACAACAGACTAATCCAATTTTTTCCAGTAATATAAGTGATGGACAGTGCCTTCGTTACTGACACGACATAAGAAGAGAAACCTGCAAAAATAGCCATCGTAGAGCAAACCAAACGGTTTATTCTGTGATGAATGTCACATGGCAAAACCTGCATTGTAAAATTGCAGGAAAATAAAGAAAACATGACATTAAATCAATAATATTTAGACAGTAAATCAGTAAGATTTACTTGATGTGAAACGAGTGAATCCTTACCAGGAAATCACTATGTTGAAGTACTAAACAGAAGATTGATCGTTCAACTACGCGTGGCATGCAGGGGACCCACCTACTCCCACAAGCAGGACAGTCCAAAGGTCGTGACAAATCGTATGGAGCGAACATCCATGGGGCTGGAAATCCTGGTGGGTGCGATAAACCCTGCAATGCATACAGATACTGGAGTGTAACCATAATTGATAGACCGTCCTCACAAAAAATATGATATGGATACTTCAAAATATACAGACTGAATTGAGTGGACAGACATTAACATAGACCATTCTCAGTACTGACCACACACCAAAAGTGGCAGTACTAATAAACAATACAGGGTTCACAAACACAAATCAAGTACTGAACAATAGTACTTACTACAGACAAGCAAAGTTGCACTAACTAAACTCTGTAGACTATTTTTTGCCACCGACCTACGGGATGAACCCCGCATAACTGACTTGGCCATGGACTTCATGTGAGATGTCTACATGCACCATCACCATCTTGTCAACCTTGGAGAACCTCACAGAGTGGTCTTTCCACTCATAAACATGATGATGAAGACATGCCGCATCAGATTTGTTGGGAAGCTTTACAAGAACCACACCCTTCGTAATCGAAGGCACATCCAGGAAATTGTTGTGGTCAAGTACAGCCTCGAGAACATGCCTGACAACAATGCTACAGGAAAACACTAGTTCAGGACACGTGGCGACAAGGACATAGTAGCTGGATAGTTCAGCAGTAGAACTCATCATCAGGTCTTCCAGTTCACACGGCATGACTTTGAGAACTTCATCTCCACCACGGACCTAGTTCTAATTCAAACAGAAACCATATTTTATTACTACCTCCGTTCAGAAATATAAGATGATTTTTGATATTATACTCCATATATGACTACATATACGCACAGAAATGAGTGAACAAAGACACTAGAACATGTCTTCAAAGGCATGAGAGCAGAGGGATTAAATGCAATATCCATAACACAAGTTACTGAGGCAAATATACCCTCTTAAAAGGTAGCACCGATGTTCATAGAGTACTCCCTCCGTCCCAAAATTCTTTTCTTTGATTTGTCTAGATACGAATGTATCAAGTCACATTTTAGTATTAGATACATCCGTATCTAGACAAATCTAAGACAAGAAATTTGGGACAGAGGGAGTAGTTGAAAGTAATCTATAAGAAATCAGTGTCAACCTCTCGCATGTTTTGGTCAAAAGAGGAATTTAGAACCGTCATTTGGCACACAAAAATCACATGCAAGATCACCCAGAAAGTTGTACTACTAGTACTAGTACTGCGTGTTAGATGAAAAAACACGATCAAGATCGAGAAAAAGATCGTCAAGAAGAGATATTACCTGGACTTCCTTAATGAGGGATCCCGGAGAAGGGGGCTTGGACAGGGAGATGGCTTTGAGCTTGTCTACGGTAGTCTCGGCGGGGTGCTTGCGCTTCTTCATACCATGAGCCTCGACGGTTTTGGCCAGAGCCATAGACATCACTTCGCCCGATGCTCCAGCGTCCATCAAGAAACTGTCAAATAGAAATAAAAGAAAAGAAACCATAATCATAAACCCAAAAGAAGAAAAGAGAGGGAGTTATAGGATCAGTCTCTGGGTTGGAAGACCGGGCCTTGGCCAGAATCAACACCATTGATGCGCTCACCTTTCCTTCTTTGGGAGAGAAGAACAATGGCAAAAGCAGGTCGGGGTTTTCTTGAAGAAATGAGGAAAAATATGAGGCAGAAGCGAGGGTTGGGTAGAGACGAAGCTGAGAGAGAAGAGTAAAATGTTGGTTTCTTCATCCGTCCAACTTACTGCTGGAAAGGAGGGGGTTTTGTGATTTGATGGCTCATTGGGCATTACTGGGGCGCTTCGATCGGGGTAGTCTACCATCACTCTACTACGGAGTAATTTAGTGCATGGCTGGTGGACCCCGATGCTGGCTGTCCCACACGTCGGCGAAAGTGAGTACGTTAGTGCATGGCTGGAGGAGGATCCGCATGGTAGAGCGTGTCCACTGTTTTTTAGAAGAAAAAAATGATTACAGCAAGCATTTCCACTCTTACGATGGAGGAGTGCGAAACACGGCAGCCACTTGAACATACACAGTGCTCCTACTACTAGGCATGTGCAGTGGTTCATACGTCAGTACTACACAATCTTGTTGCTAGTGTAGTAAGATATGACGATAACAAATGATGTTGTGCGCATGTCAACTACTCCTATATGTAACATAGTACCGCTTTTTCGACTGTCCGGTCGAGAATGGACGGTGAGATCAATGTTAATAGAACTAGGTCCACAGCGCACGGAGAGTACGGTGCTACAGTACTCCATGAAACATGAACCACATGAAGCACCAATAATGTTAGGCATGGTGTATGAAGGGTGCACGAGATGGGAGCAAAAGTTCCCTTCTCGACCCACTTTTGGGTGTTTGGCAGAGTGCATGAAGGGTGCATGAGTCCACACTAGTAGGTTGACAGAAATACACGAAGAGGAAACAACTATATTGAGATGAGAATGCAACCAAACACACCCACACGCTTTGTGCTACAGTGACTGATCTGCACCGTCTGAGTTTGATCCAACGGTCATGTTGTGCCGAGACATGGACATGCCCGTGCAGAGGGTTTAGCCCGAAGGCCGGCATCGTCGCGCTGGCACGACGGTAGGCATCACGCACCCGCAGCACATGCGTGGCAACTTGGTTCACCAAGTGGCTGAGGCGATCCTGGACCTCGTCACGATCGGCCCGCTCGCGCTCCAGTCGGCTCCCCTGACGGCCTATCGTATGTCCCGCTTTCTGCAGCAACGCCGCCGACGCCTCGAGCATCTTTGTGGTGGACGCCTGCCGCTTTTGAAGCTCCGTGAACTCCCGCACATAATGGAGGAGCATGGCACTCCTCTCCTCCTTGAGCTCATGGAGCTCCACGTCCTTGGCCCTGAGCTCCGCATCCTTGGCATGGAGCTCCTGTGTCAGGAGCCTCACCTCGGACTCCATGATCTGTTGCGCCGCCATGGCACCAGGTAGAAGCAATGGGGAGAGGAAGCAAAGGGGGCGAAACGGCTGAAAGGCAATGCAATCTACGGGAAGGCGGAGGGAGCGGGGAATCTTTTGGTTTTCACCACGGTAAAACACCAGTCAACGACTTCTCACATCAGGGAGCAGTGGGTACAGGCGGAGTCATCGTGACTAATTGCTGCCGCGCCTGCTCTCGTCAATCAAAAAATTAAAAATCCTATCGCGCCTGCTCCCGTCAATCAAAAAATTAAAAATCCTGCCGCACCCAAACACCAGAGCAACGCCACGGTGGATATTTAAATTTACCTGCTGGCAAGTAGATAAAAAAGGGGTGAAAAAACAAATGTGGCGGCGGCCTAGCTAATCGATCGAACTAGCCCAACTAGCTAGCCACCGTGCTTCACTGATGTACTCGGCGGGAAAGGTAGTCTTTCGTGATTTGACGACTCATTTACTTGCTTCGGCGCTACGACCGAGGAGGACCCAGAAAACGCGTGGTAGGGCGTCCCATGTCAGGAAGAATATATGCATGCACCACCCGGGAGGACCCCGAAACCGCGCGGTAGGGTGTGCCACGTCTCGGCACGGAGGAAAAAATGTGCGTGTAAAAATATACTGTATCAGACATAGTAGAGTACCTACGGTTCGACCTCGGGACCCAGCCAGTCGGTTGAAAACACCCCACTAGCCACACAGCTTCATCATGCAAACGTGGCACGGAGGATAGATGTGGTTAGCTCCGTCTCGACCAGCCACAACGTCTCTTGTTCTAGGCGATTCTTCTGTTTTCCAAGTTTTTTTAGTTGTAATAACACCACGGCAAGCTAGCGCCATTCTTCGTGTGTGCCCGTGCAAAAGTTAGACGATGGAGAGAAGAGAGATTGAGATCGCAGACCTGGGACCCACCAGTAAGTGAGATAACGGTCATGCACGTGTTGACGAGGCACTCCCTCTACTCTACTCAACGCAAGTACTGTATAAAACCAAGTTATGGGACAAAGCCAACAACCGTTCGTTTTTTCAGGCTATCGACTTACGCTTTGTAGTCCAGGTTGCCAGTTTGAATCTCGTCTTTCAGATTTGTTAGTTTTAGGTCCAAATTTGATTAATGACAAGTGGGACCCCCGTGTGTTGTTCCGATATTTCAGTGTAGGATGGTTTTTTGAACAAACACTTTGCGTGGTTAGACAAGTAACGACACGAGTTACACGTTTTTTGCAAGTTTACGAACAAAAAGGACAGCGGCATAGAATATCACATCCACCCTGCAGCTTAGATACTATGGTGATACGAGTTTTTACACCGTTGGAAGTGAGATCCAATGGCTTGGGAGTAGTCTTTGTAATTATGCGCAATTTCCAAACTCTCCAAAGGTTTTTTTGCAAATAAAACATTCAGGCCTCGTGTGTGCCGCTGCATCTTCGATCCAACAGGTCCCCGGTGCTCATATTAGGTGCTCCCTGTAGCTTAATTACCCTCTATAGTGATTGGAGTAGTTGTGGGCCGAATGCTACGAAAATATAATCTAAACCGACCGGAATAAATGCCTACACAAATTAATCCAAGGTTGGAGTGCCCCTTGCAATGTAAATAGCTCTGGCTTTGCGAGGGATGGAGAGGTAGTAGCTTCAACGCGTGGAAGATACGGTGTGAGAAAGTGAGGTCAATCGAGAGACATATAGATAGAGAGATAAAGTGAGTGTGGTCCGACATTCATTAAACAAATATATATGCTCTGGAGAGATATTGTCCGATTGAGCTTTTTGGCAAGGGTGAGGGCTGTAAGATAGAGCTTGAGAGATGATCCAGTCACAGACGTGTAGATATATTTTGTGCGTGAGAGGAAGCAAGGTCAACCGATCACATAGGGTCGCCGTGCGATCGAAAGAATGAGATGGGTTGGAGAGAGTGACCTAGATAGACGATGTGCGTGAGAGAGTATACAATGTGAATAGGTCGAATTGGGCTCAACATGGTGATATATCGTTTTTGTCCGAGAAAGAGCGAGGTCAATCGAGACATACGGAGAGAGAGAGAGAGAGAGAGAGATTGAGTGAGCGTGGCCCACCATGAGGTCGAAAGAGTGGTGGCGGCTTGGATGGACTGACCTAGATAGACAATCTGCGTGAGAGAGTATAGAGTGTGTCGATCGAGGCCCGAACGGGGAGATATATCATTTGTGTGTAAAAGAAAACGAGGTTAAACAAGACTCAGATAAAGAGAGCGAGATTGAGCGAGTGTGGACCGCCGTGTGGAAGAAAGAGTGAGACAGTCTCGAGGGAGTAGCCTAGATATACAACGTGTGTGCGTGCGCATGCATGAGAGGTTGGGGGGCTAGATAGGCAATGCATGTATTTAGCGCGAGAGGGTGAGAGGGAGAGGGGGAGAGAGAGAGCTCGGCATGGGGTGCAATGGCGGGTGTGTGAGGTAAATACATTTGGTAATAGAGTGGAAAAAGGGGTTGTGTAGTTGAGAGACTAAGAGATCGAAACATGGAGAGAAAGA
>NC_057809.1:220156995-220157700 GCF_018294505.1 Triticum aestivum
AACATTTGAATGTACATAGTACGAGACTTAATATCGATGTTTCAATTCGGTGTACATTGTAAGATTTGAACCGAGGACCAGGCATACGGGTAATTATTTCGAATTCGTGCCATACTAAGTTTTGAAAAGTTGACATTGACTCAGTTTGTTGTGCTATTTTGTAGGTCATATGTTTGAATCCATCCAAAAGTTTTCTCACTACCATGGTGTTCATCATATACATATGAATTTGTATTAAAAAAGTAGCGTGGATACAGTGAAATGCGAAATCCACGTTAGAATTGGAGATCACTACGTGACACACACTCTAATTCAAATAACTAACTACGTGACACACACTCTAATTCAAATAACTAATTATGTGACACACACTCTAATCCACATTAGCGTGGGTACCGTTTTGATTTTTTTCAAATAACTCCTCATTAATTAATTTATAGTACTCCCTCTATTCACTTTTATAAGACCTTGAAGACATTTCAGACAATGTGCAAAATAGTTCATTTTAAGTTGTCTGAAACGACTTACAAAAGTGAATGGATGGAGTATCTCATTTCGAATGACTAATTATTGCAAGGAAAACACGGGCATGGTAATACATACAGATTCGTTTGCAAATGAAAGAAGATTCGTTTGCATTCTCAAATGTAGGCGCACCAGGCAAACCAGGGTCATGTCGGGGTGGATGCTGCTTCGGTGCCTTAA